>NW_026928962.1:0-35538 GCF_032062105.1 Saccostrea cuccullata | reverse complement strand
CTTAAATTGGATGTACTTGTTTTGGGGGTTTATTCAAGGACGTTGCTCTATCTGATGTGTCGATGTTAAATTTAAATGTATTTCACGGAAAACAATACATTTACGATACAGCAGTAAAACGTCGCACCTTATGAAACAGAACAGAAGCCAATCATAGCAATTACAGGTGCCAAGAGTCGCATATACAGCAGCCATACTCGCGCTATTATCAGAAAACTTTATATTGCATCAAAAGTTTTTATCTTGTGAAACATTAAAGACATGGGGAATCATAAATGATTCATACAGTATATACTTATATCATTCTTAACACAAATAATGTAGTGTGCATTTTGTTTAACACGTAAAAAGCAAATATGAATAGATCCAGTAAAATACATTGCACGGGTGTGACCTAAAGCATTTACTGGATTGGTCCTTATATGTATTTAACCAACAAGTAATTCCACGACATTAAACCATACTGAACATGACTAATTACGTCTTAATCAAACGTTCTATCATTTCTGATCGTTTAGTTGACATAAATTGCCTCACTTATGTAAACCAATAGTTGCTGGTGTCCGAAACCAAGATTTTCTCGATTCGCACTTTACCAGCAGTGGATTCGATACGCAAGAGCAGGCTCTACGTACGAGGGCTGTTCAATAAATAATGTCCTAAACTATATGACATACATTACAGATATCGTATGACATTAAACTTAGCTTTCTCTCATTATTGAATCTTTCGTGAATTTATAACAGTTTACGTGACCACTTTTAATCACATCGTTTCATCATGAGAAGCTGGGAAACAAGGGCTTTTCGAGACACTGCATTATAAATGAATGGTAAAGAATCAGTAAACAAGAGTGAAAATAAAAGCTTCATTAAAGCTGCCGTAAAACTTGTTTAAAACCCCAAAGAAATATTAACTAAAATATGTGACATTTAGAGCAATCAATGCCTGTTTTAAAGACAAAAGAGCAGGTGGATTTCAATGATAAAAAATTTTATAAAGGGCGTCAAAAATGGGTACTCTCCTTGACAACAAAAATCATAACAACTCATGTACTGTTCGCCAAATTTCAACAAATAATATTTGATGTTGTATGATTGACTTCAAGACACATAGCAAATTTGATAGACATCACATCGGGGGTAGTTTACACTGTGTTTAAGAAACGTTTGGCGGTAAAAAAGCTTGATTCTCAAAGGTCACCCTATATTTTGAAAAATGAGTGAAAATGACAGTGTGTACGAAATTCTGCACAATTATTTTAAAATATCAGTAATTGTGGTTATCCACGTTTGTTTTATTTCCAAACAGATATTGGAACATGAATCTATCGCTTAAAACCCTCAAAACAAAATTTACCATTAAGATGTACTTGATAAAAACGGCGAATGTCTGAAAAGTGCACGGGTATGCAAGAGTACAAAGACAGATTTATATGTAATTTTCTTAAACATTAGTGGTTATGTTGTTTAAAATCGTATTTGGAGAGACAGTTTAATTTTTGGAGGAGTCTAGAGAACACTTTTTTGGCAAAAAAATCAAAAGGTTTATTAGAGGAGGGACCCAGAATCAGGAATCCACTACATTGAATTTCTTCAAGACAGCGTCCAAACCTGCATGCCCATAAGAGTAAAAGGGTTCTCGGGATAAACAGAGAGTTAATGTTTTTTCACATTAACAATTTTTGCAAGATCTTTGACCTCTTGACTTGTTTCAATTTTCAAACTTAGAAAAAAAAACCTTTTAGAAGGAAGAAACAAGTCCGGGAAATCATTGGATCTGCCATTTTCCAGTATACTGAGGGACATACCCAAATTTGAGTTCTACAAACGATAAGAAATTGGATAAAAAATGTAACGGACATGTATTTTACTTTAAAGAGATTAATTAATAAAATCATGAAGAATAAATAATTGAAAAGCATCTTTTACTTCTTTCTGAGCACCGAGGACATTATTTATTGAACAGCCCTCGTATAAGCAATTTCTAAATCGAGGCAAAATTTGACAAACAAACAAGTGTGACTGGTTGGCAGGGGATGCTCACTCCTCCATGGCACCTGAGGCCTGTTAAACAGAGCTAACGTTCCCGATCGCTCGCCAAAATTCAGTATACCTCAAATAGAAATGTTTGAGAGTGCTCACTCTGTTGAACAGGCCTTCGAACCCACCTCTGATGTTTTGGAGGTCCGTGTTTGCTCTGCTCCTATTTTGTGATGTCTGTCTTTTGAGTTCGAATACTGTTTGTTAGTTTCAAATATTTCATTTCATATATATTAATTAAAAAAGAATAAGGCACAGGAATCCGGTGAAATTGTTTATGCTAATATATCTGGAAAACTAAACAACTGTACTAGGCCCAGTTTGTTACTAATTAGATGGAAATCGAAAAAATGTCATCATTCTTTTTAAATGCTTGGTAAGCAATATGAACGGAATACTCCTGATGCAGTGCACTTTTAAATGGCTTTCAGAACTTTGAACCGATAATACCAGTTTTGTTCTTCTAATTTCGGTATTATTTCTTCTGGTATGGCCCAACAAATTATCGGAAGCTGAAATCCTTTTTTGTTTAAAATTGATCTTTTCTTGTTTGATAAATTACCTTTGCCCTTCTTACATTGAATTTTCTTGGGGGATATAATGCCATGTGAACTAGTCAGATTGTGATAAATTAGACTGGGTTCTCAACAATAAATAACAGCGTTGTGAAGTATACTGATTTTTTTTATAATGCACAGAGTATGTCTAAATAAAGTGTTCTCTTCACTTTCCGTTTTCAATTCCGATCAACGGTATTTTATTACTAGAGATTTATTTGCAAACATTCCCTTTAAAAAGATATGAATGCATGTCAATCAAACTGATTTCAACTATATTGACAATTTTAATGAAGTGGTCGAAGTCAAAATTAGGTAATCTGGTGCCTTACTTTTTGATAAATATTTCAAAACATGTTCTAGATTCTATTGATTTATCATATCAATAATACAGGATGTATGGTAGAACATGGCTGGTCGAAAGGGGATACTTACTTCTCCTAGGCTCCTTATCCCACTGATGAAATTTTTAGGGGTAATGCTTTTATGTCAACTTCACAAATTTAACTGGTTGTATGTTTTTCTTAGATCTTTCACTGTTCGTTATTTTCATTAATTTTATTCAAACATTATAGAGAGAAAACAATGAGAAGACTTCAATTATCCCAAGCAAAAAAATAATATATAGACTAAAAATATTCGATGCAAAAACCAAAGGTTAAATTGTATGCTTTGCTACTTACATGTATGTAAGGCAAACTGTTATTAGAATGTTTAAATTCTTATAGTAAATTATAAAACGATGAAGCAGATGTATCACATTTAGAGGTCAAAAGGATATATATCGAACCAAGGTACGAATTATAAAAGATAATATTATTATTTTATAAAACTTTTCTGTCGAAGACATGCCTTACTTACGTAGCAATATTACACTTATCACATGCCTAAGAACTTATGGCTCCCAATTGATTCCATGTGTAAGATTATGCTCTATAGAGGGACACTATTCATAAAATAGTTGATGAAACAATGATAAATGGTCTTGTCTAAAGTCATCATTGCGCAAGTTACAAGGTCGAAACAATGACCTTGTCGGCAAATACAATATATCGTTAAGTCGAATGCTGTCTGAAGTTTTCATACTGACTGTAAGGCCATCATTCACATTATTGTTGACGGATTTTCCCGTTTATCCGAACATGCCAAGGAGCAAAAGGCGGGTGTGACTGGGTTGCTTTCTCCTTCATACCACCTGATCCCACGTCTGATATTTTAGGAGGTCTGTGTTTGCTCTGCTCCCGATTCCTGTTTATATGGATATACATATGTATTTACATTTCCAATGTCTTTGGCCGAGATAAAATTACAAATTGTAAATGTACTTTATTTCCTCATCAATGTATTGGCGCGGTTCCAAAAAAAAAAACACGTACAGGGAGGGACAAACAGCTAGTCAGAAGCAGGGCTTGGAGCACGTGGATTGGCGGAATCAAAGCATGTAAATATAAGGAATAACTGTCAGATTTTTTCAATTTCGTGAAGATGATCAATCGATTGGCTTGCGTGATAATTTCATGCATAAACGCCTTCGGCGTTTATGCAAATTATCAAGAAAGCCAATCAATTGATCACATCATGAAATCGAAAAATAAGACAGTTATTCCTTAACTGATGACTCTTCATTATCTTCTCATATGAATACTAAAACGGGTCTGCTCAAGAGTCATATATTTGTCAAAATATTTTTAATTAAATCCAAATATTTTGAAATTTGAAATACTTTTTCAATGTAACCAATACTAATCAACTCAGCAATATTTGTAAATTGTTAGATATTATAATTGAGATAGTTAGCTCTCTTGGTTGATATTACTCTGTTATCCCTTCTTCATGCAGTCGCCCGCGTGGCGGAGCGGTTAGAGCGTCTGCTCTAGAGTCACGAAGTAAGGAGTTGATCCTTAATTCGCGGGTTCGAATCCCACTGTGGGACGTGGAGACCGGTCCTTCGGATGAGACCGTATAAACTGAGGTCCCGTGTCGCAGTAGGTGTTGGCACGAAAAAGATCCCTCCCTGCTCAATGGCCCTGAGTGCCGAGTATAGGACAAAATTTGCAGCTCTCCACCTGCAAGTGGCGGCGTCTCCATATGAGTGAAAAATTCTCGAGGGGGACGTTAAACAATATACAATCAATCAATCAATCTTCATGCATGTAATATTTCATGTTCATTATACTGTACATATCTTCTCTTCACTGTTTTGTCAGTTATGAGAATCAAGTTCAAGGTAATATTGGAGAGCAATTGTTTTATATGGAAATTCCGGCAAATTGTTAAAGACGATCTCCAAAACTGCAAAGATAATTTTTATTCAAAAGCCCAAGTTTCGTTTTGATATCATTGTTGAAGAACTTGTAATAAATATCTTTGAAATAGGGTATAGAAACATTATTTTTATTAATTTTGCTGTGTGTATGAAACAATTTTCTTAGTCTCTTCACAATTGCCGTGAAAAGCATTTACTGACTGCTTAAAGAGAAAGTATTGCTACATTTGAATTCTTTGATACATGTTAGACCATGCATCAAAAATATAATTATTATTCTGAGATCATTGAACGTCAACTTTCAACGTCTTAATTATATACAGGGATCGAGAAAAGTACCGATCAAACAGCAAGACTCAAGAGGTTTTCTCAATATTAATGTATAAATTTTATTATTTTTCATTGAATGTTTGCCATATTCTGTATTCTGAAAA
Source organism: Saccostrea cuccullata (assembly GCF_032062105.1). Classification (NCBI taxonomy): domain Eukaryota; kingdom Metazoa; phylum Mollusca; class Bivalvia; order Ostreida; family Ostreidae; genus Saccostrea; species Saccostrea cuccullata. The sequence goes on along the minus strand of NW_026928962.1, from coordinate 30,239 downwards.
TTAATCGTTCAAATATAATTACGCTGGAATTGTGCTATAAAGATACAAAGATGGAACAGGATGAAAAGACCATCCATTTCTAGGCGAAATCAAATTAAATAAGATAAAAACAGAAGCAATTCAATTCACTTGTCTTGAACATTCAGTTGACAGCATCTTGACAGTGTCAGAACTACTTTCTATACTTTGCTGATGTTCTAGAAAGCAAAACGAAGAAATGCAAATTCGTTAAAACGATTGATTTCTGATAAAGTTTTCCTTCGCTCCAACTACATTGATTCTTCATGCAAAGTTAACATGTCAAATTTGAAATGCAATTAGAATAAATAGGATTCCTTTCTTGGCGCTTATAACAATAACGTTGTGGTGATAAACACACGCATTATCAAGGAAAATGATGGAAAGTTGAGAAGGGATCGTTTTATCGAAATAAAAATGTCATGTAAATCATCAATTACTGTTCAGCTTAACACTTTCGTTGTCAGTCGCAGGAATTAATTTCCTTTTGGGCTTCAAATTAGCACGGTATTAAAGCATCACTTTTTGCAATTCTTTGCTCCGAAAATTGTCCTCATAGCAATAAATGCGGTTGACTTCTAGTAACGTGATGGAGTCATATTACATCAACATTTTGCCCTCAAAACATTAAATTTTTTTTATATTTTGATTTTCTGATTCTGTAATTATTTTTTTTTAACAGTGTGGGCAGTACAGAGATGATATATGTGTTAACCTTGCTAAAAACCATTAAACTATGAAGTTGGATTGGAGGTTCCTATCTATTACTAGTAATTCATGCTGTTTTCTTGAGCCAATTCTTCCATTTTTAAAGTATTTATTTATACATGTATACCCCTGTTAAGCTGAAGATAAATTGTTCCAAGAAAATGTAGATTTGAAGAATATTTGAAATATATATTCAATTTTGTATCATTCTCGATACACTATATAAATAAATGTGATTCTAAAAAACTTTTGGTGTGTTAAAAAAATCTCTCTTTTAACTTCGAAAATATTGTACAACGTTGAGCGGAGAGCAGTAATTCATCCTTAGGTGACTTATATTATCAATCCTCAATCCAATTTTAATTAATACTTGTACTTTGCTTTAATTTGCATAGAATCTTTAGTTTACTGTCCCCAAATTTAATTGAACATAAGGTTAAGTGGCTTTGTCCTCCAGATTTTGAAAGTGACATGAAATGACCGTTCTACTGGTACCACATGCTACTGAGAGTGAAATCAAAACTGCTTATCCAAACATAATCACGAGAATATAGACATTAAATATTTGTCCTTACTAGGTGTGTGCAGTTTATTTCAGGATCTGTTCCTTGATTGAATCTTCGTTTAGTGAATTACATGTACATTGTATTCCTTCCTTGCTCTCAACTAATCAACAAAATAATCCTCGTAACTCTTATAACTTAAACTGTTTGAATTTTTCATTCAAAGTTTCACATTTATGTTCTTTTAACTTAAATAAAAATCACAGCAAAAATTTTGAACATTATAGAGAGTTACAATTTCCAGAAATTTAGTTTCAATCTAGTTTTCCATTTTTTTTTTTTTTTTTTTTTTTGCATGTATCTGTCCTTATTTGTTTATTTGTTGTTTAACGTCCCTCTCGAGAAAATTTTTCAATAATATGGTCACGTCACCGCTTGCCGGTGGAAAGCTGCAATATGTCCCATATTCAGTACTTACAGCCATTCAGCAGTGAGGAATCTTTTTCATGCTAACACCTACTGCTACACGAGACCTCAGTTTAAATGGTCTCATCTGAGGGACCGGTTTCCATGTCCTACAGTTTATTCGAACCCGCGACGTAAGGATCAACTCCTTACTACGCGACTCTAGAGCAGACGCTCCACGTACTGACGACTATATCTTTCCTTAAGACTACAACCAAAAGCCAAAAGAAACCAAGAAGTAGACAAGATAATTGATAAATTTTGCTCTGCAGTTTGTAAATTAAGGAAATATGCTAGAAATATGTGTCTCGTCCTTGACAGAATCGATTTAAGGATATTAAATAAATGAATTTGCATCTTTGTTTCGAAGCTTATTAAGTTCAAGACCCTGGATTTACAGACAAGGGACAAGATCCTGACATTGTCATCACATATTCAGAATAGACCTATTCCTGTAATTACTAAGTATCGATCTTAGTATGTAGATGTAATTACCATGTAAAAGACAAGTGTATTTCACTTCTGAAAATTTCTCAGCTTATCATGGAATGCTGTTTATTGGAGAGAAAGAGATAAGATTGGCAATTTCTACGACCCTTTCTATGTTATTTTATTCATTCGTTAAAAAATCAGTCGGACATATGTGACAAACTGGAAATGAACCCCCTCCCAGCATGGATACTTGCAATTTAAGGTTCATACAACACAAAGAATTTGCAAACATTAAGAATTTCAAATGAAAATAGAAACTTCTGCAGCAAAACGAGGTCTCATAGATGAACATTCAAGTGAAGTAAAATACCAGCAGAAATACTATAGAAACATCCTGCAACTAATGCCATTATTATTAATATTACCAGCATTATGAGAATAAACGCCAAGCTTAAAGATCAAAGTCATTAATGCTTCCAAATTATCCAATATATCAAAAATAATAGTTCTAGCATACAAGAATAGCAAAAATGATATAAATGTCTATATTTATTGGTCTGTGTTCTTGTCATGGATATAAGCTATCGTTTTCTATTGCATCTTTTAGTACTAACAACGGTCTTTTTTTACCCCTCTGTTCATATAATCTATTGTCAACAATTTACCTCTTAGCATAGAATAAAAGAAAGACTTCAGACTATCTTTAACACACCTTATACGACATTAAAGGAAGAGTACAAGTTTATATATGAAATATGAAAACGATTCCCTCATTTTCATTCGTAAAAAAATTACTCTGTATGATAAGACGTTTAATCATACATCTTATTTCGAGAAAATGAGAGTGATTCGGGTTTTATCTGATTGGCTATGGACGATCAAGGGCCAACTAGCAATTAATTGTATGAAACAACTTGATCTTTTCTATCATAAATCCTCTTTTATTTCTGCAGTAATATTCCGCTATCAACTGCATGTGTTTATGGGTCCCAACTTATTAGATACTAAAGAGCATGTTCTTAATATACGATCACAATTTTCAAACCGAGGAAACAACTTGATTTTTCCGTCGTTAATTCTCTTTATTTCTGTAGTAATATTCCATTATCAACTGCATATGGTGTTTATGTGCCCCAACTTATTAGATACTAAAGAACATGTTCTTAATATACGATCACAATTTTCAAACCGAAGAAGACGGATAAGTTGATACTTTGTTTACAGTCAGTATTTCCTCAATTAAGTTATAAATGTAAGGACTTTGTCAGTAAAATGAAACATCTCATTAGGCCGGATTTCATTCACATATTTCTCACCAGTTGTTAAGCTTTTGTCTTTAGCAAGTTTGACTATGCGATGTTTTTTTCTACCTGATCAATATATAAGGCTCATGGTGGATGTAACCTATCAACATGGGAATACTAACTCCTCCAAGGCACCTAATCCTTTATTCTGGATTTTTCGGGATTTCGTGTTTTTGTCCCGTTCAAAGGTTTTTTTGTTTGTAAGACTTTTTATTCAATCAATGTTTATTATTTTCATTTAAATCATTTCTTCAGCAATACAACACAAACATTTACGTATCTAGGAAGAATGGTACGGTGTAGAATTCGCCATATCAGAAAATATCTCCCATAAATGTTATAGCAATTTAAAAATCTCCAGAATTTTTTAGTTTTATTGAAATATATACGTGTAATAAGTATAGGTATAAAATGCAATGAATATGAGTACAGTTACTTGTGTCATCTGTCAAATATGCTTCAGGTTTAAATATTCTTATAAATTATACTTTATAATTTCAATTAGTGCTTATTCTCACATCTTTTAATACTATTTCCTTTAAAGCTTTTCCTGCATAGTTTAAATATAGACCAGTGCAAAATCAATTCTCCTAAGTAAGTTTGGTTTTCACACTAATAAATTCAATAATGAACTATTTTATCATTCATATTTGTAAAATGCCTTTTAGAAAATGTCACTTACCTATGCATTCAAAGAGAAAGTAGAAGTGTATCAAAAGACGTCCATACAGTATTACCATTGTACAATCCAAAGACAGATCCTGTCTTTATCAGAATCAGGTCCTCTGAAAGTATACATATAGACGTGTCTCGATCGTGTTCGATTAAGTCATCTGAAAAATTACATCATTTTTATTTTTGCAGAACAGGCATGTTCAAACATCACTTTTGTTTCCATTTATGGTTTTTTCCTGGGGAGAAGAAACTCTGATCTAAATTAGATCATGGCAGCCGAGAGAACAAGATTATTTACATCCTCTGTAAATTCGCTAGGACTGATTAAACATCAGGATCTTCCCCGTATAAAGAAGGAGAGCATTCTAGTTGGGCTTCTTAATCAATACGGAATCCTGAATTATTTGTGGAGATCCCCATTACAATTTTCCAGTTTAAATGTTTGATCAGATTTTTGCGCAACAAGACGAACAACATTGTGCGATAAAGTTCTTTCATGCAATTAATACACCAAATGACAAATATTTGCCGATGAATTGGATTTGGACCAAATGTTACAATTTCGGTCGGTCACGTCTTTCTGTATCTATATATATCTTGAATAATAAAGATAATATTGGTCTGTTTGATGAAAGGCCTTAAAGTTGTTTGAAGGATTAAATGAACAATTTACAATATTTGCATTCAACAGAGAATAAATTATTGGCATTAAATAAATCTTTAAAGTTTCATTTCAGTATATCTTTTTAGGCTGTTCAACTACTAGTATTTTTTTTCAAGTTTCACATAGGGTAAAAATCATTTGCTACATAGATATATGTAGGTATGTGAAATTCTTAAAAAAAGATTATAAACTATACATATGGGGAACGGACTATATTCAATATTTTTAACTCTCTCTGACAGTTGTTACGAACAACAAATTTTAATGCCGTGTATTTTATGTGTGCAATTTTGTGCTTCATCTGTAAAGTAAGATATTTCTACAATTAAATACATCAATAAGATATCTAAATCTTTTTACTGAGCACGAAGAAGAACGACCAAACAGAAATATTTAATCAGGTCAAAATTAAGAAAGGGGTGTAGATTTTACTTTAGTAAGCTTTCTCGGACCCCCTGTAAACAAGTTTCGGTAATGGGTTATCGTTCTTTTCATAGAACCCTAGCGGTAGTTGAAAGGCCTACTATGTCATTTTTAGTGGAGTCAATTTGAAAAAAAAAGTAATCAGTCTAATAAACCCGGCAGAATGACTGAACATGCAAAAAACGAGATCTCTAAATAGTGTTGTCGCAGTCATTGTAACATCAACTTTGTTGTCAGTAGTTTGTCTTGGTTTAAAAATGTAAAAGGTAAATATAACGAGCAATGATCGATCTTTTTATAAATCCATAAACAAGACATACATGTACAGTAAAACTCGTTTATAACAGTCACAGAGACCTATGAAATAACTTCGCTATATACGTAATTCGTTATATCCGTATAAGAAATTAGTTAAATTTATACAGCTGGGGATCCAAGATAACTTCGCTATATCCGTGATTTCGCAATATCGGTGTTCGTACTAAACGAGTTTTGCTGTATATGTGAAGAGGGCAGTATACACGGATTTGTGATTGCATTCAGAGCATGCTTTTGCAAACTGACTCAGATGGAAGGTTAATAAACATATTTAGATCTTTATTGATCTTTATTGTATATCTGTAGTGAGATCGATTGAACATAAAATAAAGAAGCGCGATAAAAGATTTGAGCCACAATGAAAATGATTCACTCAGACGCAAGCGATTATCCACTATGTTGGCTCAGACGGAAATTAATTAAAATGGAATATATAGCTACATATACGTTTACTGAAAGCCACCATCTAATAACCTAATATATTTCTATAATCCTTTGAATTTATGCAGAGGGGCAAAAAATTATATTAAAAAGATTACACTTTTCAATTGTTTGATTTTAATCCTGATGCGGGGTTTGTATTACTGGTACTTCGTTTCCCTGATCAATGTACAGGGCTCACGTCGCATATGACCGGAATACTGGTATTATGCGACAGCCGGTCTACATGTCGTACCTGGTTACACCGGTCTTCAGGCGGTACCTGGTTACACCGGTCTACAGGCGGTACCTGGTTACACCCTTGGTCTCTCCAAAGGTTCCTTGTGTTTTCTTTTCGTCCACGATTCATTGTGTTTACTAAATTTACAAGAAAAAGCACTGATCGTTATCTTCACCTTACTATTTGCAAAACATGAATATTTTCAAAGAAAGGTTTTTGGAAAAGTTAAGAGCCATTCTCTGTAATGATTTGAAATTTTATATAGGAGCTGTGGCACGCATAGTCTCAGAATTTCTCCACACTCTCTATGATAAAAGTCATTGATACCCAAAACTGAAATCAGGCAAAAATTGGTTGCTATGTTTAATAGTTACCATGGCAACATGTCTTAAAGTTCGAAAAATGGCATTTTTTAACATGTTTAGAGCCCCATAGTTAACATTTGCGGCAAAGCAAACCATTGGCAATGACTGTTTCCAAAAGTTGAAGGTCAGATATCTCAAATGCATGATAAACGTGTTTGGTAAATCAACTATTACATACGTTACTATGGTAACAAAGTATTAAAAAGTAAAAAAAAATATTCATTGAATTTTATAAAGTCATACACATAAAAATAAAAAGCAATTATAGGATAAACTGTGACCAAAAAAAATAAAAAAGAGCCTTGAAACATATACCAAGAACAAAATATGATATTTCATTTTGGTTGGCAATGGTTGCCAAGGTTTTTCTACCACAGAGAGCCTTCAAAGTAACACTCTGTATGTTTAAATCTGGTCCTATCTTTTAAAAAAAGCACATTTCCTCATAACTAATGATCAATTTTATAAGATGTTGGTGTGCTCCAAGTTTTTCCATTTGAAAAAATTCAGATTAGATTCTTTAAAAAGAGCGTTGCTATGGAAATAAGCAGAAAATGTATGCTTAAAAACCTGAAAAATATTTTCTTTCCTTGGATACGTACCCTTAAATGTAGATTCCCAAAACTTTTATGATTGATATTTATTAACAGCTTACTTGACTTTTAATTTTGACTATCATCCAATCTCTAAGTGGATGCAAGAAGTTGGCACACAGGATTTAATATTGATATAAAGTTCACAAAACCGAACATTTTCCCTTCTTGGTAACCATAGCAACAGTGTTGTTTTATTCATCAAATTTTATCAATATATGATATTCAACATCAGTTCTAACTGATAAGTACTATTCAAGCTGAGTCCTTTAATTTGTTTCTTGATTTAATGGCAATTTAATTCTTAATGCAGCGAAAAATAATTCAGTTTTAAGCACTGGTACTTTGTTTCCATGGTAACACTGCAAAATAGCAAATATACCCAATTTTTCTTATGGTTTTGGTGTTGCAAGGTCCTAAGGATGCATATTTGCCAGTCTTGAATTTTTATGTTTTTCCTCAAGACAGTAGCATTAACCCAATCTTAGTTACTGGTTTTGCATGGTTACACTGTTTTACCATGGCAACCATAAATGTTATTTATAGAATGATATTGCTTATACTTATATACTTAAGGTAAAACATTTTCATTGTTTTTCTTAAGTCGTTGATTGAGTTTGAGCATGTAACACCTACCATTAGTGAATACGGAGTGTTTTTCAGCATATTTCAGCATTTTAAATGTATTCCAAATGTACCCTTGGTTACCACTTACTTAGAGATATATTCTAAACAGTTTCTTTATAGTATAAGTGACATCAAGGTGTCATGTTTTTGTGAAAATGGTTTGTTTGCTTTTTCTAGTTTTTATTAAGCCACAGTCAAGATTTAAAATGGCTGAAAATCTCGATTTTTCAAAATTTTCGGGCTGTTGCCATAGCAACCAAGACACATAGCAACCAAATTTTGTTTGATATTTGTTTCTGGTGTCAAATACTAAGCATGGGTAAAGTTTCATCAAAATCGGTGACCATGCGTGGCAACGAAGTTTAAGTGGTTACAGAGAATGGCTATTAAAAAGTAGAGCTATTTGTTATTCGCTGTGCATATTTTTTATGCCGTCGTTAACGACGTTTCGGGGGTATATAGTTTTGTCGTGTCCGTCCGTCTGTCTGTCTGTCTTCTAGCTTTCTGTTTGTTCGTTTGTTTGTAAGCAAAAAATTTAATCTTGCTTTTGATTTAGTGGAGCTATGATTTTCATATTCTTTGTGACAAGACCTTTCTTTGGGTACCACCAAATTTGACCTTTTGACCTTGACCTTGGACTTTGACACACTTTTACACCAAAATTCCAAACTTTTACTTTGCCCATAACTTTTGAACAGTTGGAGCTAAGGCTTTCATACTTCAGGTAGGATACTTTGAGACAAGACCTTTCATTGGATACCAACAACTTTGACCCTTTGACCTTGACATTGGAGATTGAACTACGCTTTAAAAACCTTAACCTTGGCAATTACTTTTGAACGGTTAGGACAAGGGCTTTCATACTTCCCATATGTAATTTTTGTGGCATGGCCTTCTTTAGAAACCAACAACCTTGACCCTTAAACCTTGACCTCGGTGTTTGACCTACCTTTAAAAATGTTAACCTTGGTCATAACTTTTGAACAGGTTGTGCTAGGGTTCTATATTTCACATTTATATTTCTTGCGAGAAGGCTTTTTTAGGAACCAACATGTTTGATCTGCATTTGATAAAGTATAACCTTCGCTATGTTGCCATACGGGGGCATCAGTGTTTCACAAACACATCTTATTATCAACTCAGGCATATATTTCGGTTTTCGCCCTGTTAGAGTGACACGTATCTAGACAGTATTATCTTAAGCTGTTTGATTTGATTTTGACCCTCTGTTCATTTACTGGTAAAGGAATTGATTCTTCGAAATAAAAACTTCATCCCGATGCATATCTAGTAATTCTCTATGCACACTAGCCACGTCTTATAGGCAGATTTCTCGCCTTGAATAATTCATTTGACGAATTAGAAATGCTTTGCAAGTTAACATAATATGCACAATTGTTGCTCAGCAAGTCAATGTCATTGGAAAATACTGAGAGAATAACTTGTATTTTTCTTAGTAAGACATATGTTGAATGCTAATTTTTTTTAGATGAGGGTATCAAGGGGATTGGTTTTCTTCGGATCTGATTCGAATTTACAACATTTAATAAAAACCATTTCAGTATTCCAGTAAATTAAAAGAGATAAAACAACATAAAAACATAATTGATTTTTTTTGTTTCTCTGTACAAAAATATGCTTTTCTAACACAGATTCAGTATTATCGTGTTTGTTTAAGAAATAGAGTTGTGACAATACTATTAAAGTTCTTACCGATTGAAATGTATGCGCTAGTGACTAAGTCATTTGCTTTTTTTTTTTTCATTTTTGACTGAAATTTTAACTTTTTAAAACATTTTTTGACAAAGATATATATAAGCTATGTTGCAAAGAAAAAAAATTGTGAATATTCTTATAGTTTAGAAAGACATGGTTGAAAACAAAATTTATAAACAAATCAACAAGTTCACAAGAATTCTCTTAAGACTGTATTTTTTAAGAATCGAATAAGACGATCGAAAGATCCTGAACGTAAATTTCAATCACTGATCATAAATCTTCAAACAAAACAAAAGGCTTCAGATATCGGTATAAATGGAATTCTGATTTATCGGTCCGCCATTGACAGCAGACGTTCTCATTATGGCTTCCCGCCTCCTGAATGATCTCCGGGACCAATTAAAAGTTACAGAGCTTCGTAATTACGCGCCAACCTGTCACATTCTGTTTTGCATCAGACCAAATTGGAATAATCTGTCAAATGTGCAATTTAATTGAATCTCTCAAATTGGAGGAATGTGTTATAACAGTATTATTTGCTTCCTTCAGTATCCATTTGATTTTAATCATGTTATGTACGTAATTTGAGTTGCAGAATTAAAATCAATTTCAGATTCATTAAAAATGTAGGGAACTTCAATTTGAAGAAGACCGGTTAGTAACTCGCACTGCTTATGGGACCTGTTTTGAGGTCTGAGAAGAATTTCATAAATAAATGTTGTTTTCACAATATTGAAAAATATGCAAATTATGAAACCTTTGATTGTGACATAGTTTATTTCTTTAAGCTTTGGTTCAGGAGAGCAGAAAATATCGGAAATTTCAAAATAAGAGAAAACGTCAAGAATTATTAACTTTGATGATTAAAATTAATTGTTTATTTTCCTTATATTCTTTTTAAGATGCAAAGATCATGTAACAAAACAAAAATAAAACGAAAACATCATGCCGATATTTATTTTTCCACATTGATATTCACACATCATGATAATGCTGAATTATCAGGATTTTCTTAATTTTTTAAAAAGAAAAAAGTATACGAGCGGTGATCAAAAAGTTCGCGAACTATCTCTATATTAATTTTACAAAACCACAATTCAGATCAGAATGAAATTTGGCACACATAAAGTCATACACATATTCTATAAATGGCATATGTGATGGAACGTTTTCCCCCGTGTTTGTGACGTCACAATGTGAAAATGACGTCATAACGTAGATCACTTGTGACAATCAAAGTACTCAGAAGTACAGAGAGCCGGGCTCATTTACAGAGTAGAATGAATTTCTTACAGGAATTACGTTTATTTAAACAATAATATAAAATGCTTTCTTTGTAATTACTGGAATTAACGGAAGCAGCTGCTGCAGAAAAAAATATAAACATAACCCGCGTAAGCGGGTTATGTAAATTTTTTCTGCAATAGCTGCGACCGTTAATTTCGTAATAACAAACAAAGAAAGACATTTTATTGTTTATATTTAAATCTGTTTAAATAATCGTTTAAAGTAGGATTAAGAAGATTACTTATTGTATTGATGATGCGAACGTCTCTATACGTTTCATTGATGGAATAGCCACTGATCAAGAAATCTGAACAGGCGACATGCCTAATGTTCATGCAGTGATTAACGCAATGGGTTTTCTTAAGAAATAAAGGAGAAAATATTCAGTGGATGTAAATATATTCTGATGAAAAAAATATTTTAAAACTATCAATATAAATGATAAGACACTGACAGTGAGTTTTTCAATCCTAATACCACGGTCCGATTTTGTCCGAATCAGAATTAATCTGGTACCGCAGCTGAATGTAAACAAACTAGTCTCGTTCAACCAGACACTCGGCTGTCTCCGTAAATCTCCGACTCTGCTGGTCGGAGTTTACGGAGACAGCCGAGCGTCTGGTTGAACGAGACTATAAACAAACAGGCCAGTCTGGTTCCCTCTCCGGCCTTACCTCGTATGAGTAGAGAATTACGATAACACTGATTATCAATCAAAGTACTCAGAAGTACAGAGAGCCGGGCTCATTTACAGAGTAGAATGGATTTCTTACATGAATCACGTTTATATTCTGATGAAAAAATTATTTCAAGACTATCAATATAAATGATAAGACACTGACAGTGAGTTTTTCAATCCTAATACCACGGTCCGATTTTGTCAGAATCAGAATTAATCTGGTACCGCAGCTGAATGTAAACAAACAGGCCAGTCTGGTTCCCTCTCCTGCTTTACCTCGTATGTGTAGAGAACTACGGTAACACTGATTATCAAAAATCCTTACGCTAATGAACTATGTTCTTTGACTTAGGAAGTTTTCAAAGTCATTACTACTAATGTTTATTTTATATAGATAAAACTTCGTTTTATTTTTGTTGCTTTATTTAGCGTTTGTATTATCTCAAAAGCGGTTGAGAGTAAGAACTATATTTTTGCACGTAACTTCAAAATGGCGACTATGGGGTCAACATCCTGCCTTGAACAGGATCACATAAGCCGGCAATTGCTCTTTGAGCAATAAGCCCGGCTAAAAATGGTTGACTCAGTCGTATTCGAGAAACGAACGGCTGTAAAATTAAACGTACATCTTGGAAATTCCTTTTTAGAAGTTTATAATAATTTGTACACGGTTTATGAAGACAAAAGACTTGCCAGAAGTTTTGTCATTAATTGGATTAATTGTTTTAGTGAAGGAAGGGAGATGTTGAGAAATGATGTTTGCTCTGTTGCCCTGTGAAAGCAAACTTGGAGAGAGACCTATCCTTTGTTAAGCAATTTGATATAAAAGATCGCCAACTTACAGTTAGAAAAATAGATGAATATCTTTACAATAATATAATTATCAAATCCCTAAAATATCGTTTACTTTAGACTTTAAACATATCAGATATGATAAAAAGAAGGCACCCATACTTTATCCACATGAAATAAACGACGCTCAAAAGACAGATGACTTGGATTTTGATGGTCACCATGCGCATTCTGCAAAAGAATATCATTATCCACCCATACTATTTTAGAGATTAGGCCATTTCTGACAATTAGACCGTTTTTGTTGGAAAAAATAACTTGCATGGCTAGAAATATAAGAGTCAGAAAAAAATTTAAGCTTCTGTGACAGAACGCTAAGGAGCATGTCACGTGACCGCCTATATCACGTGATCTGCGCATGGGGAGAATGGTTGCAGATGCGTATTAAAGTCGGAGAGGACAATTTCAACACTAAAGATGACGGACTATTTTGCGTGTTATCTGTAAGAATCACGTGTAAATCATTTATAGTAGAAATACCCATGAAATGGTCAACTGAACGAAGTTGTGCTAGCATCAAGAAGTTACGTACAGGAAAATGTTACACGTCTTTGTCCGCCATATTAGTCTTCTCATGAATGGTGTTTTCCAGTCGCTATATAAGCCTCAGCTTTGTTCGAGTTCAAAGTTCATTATGTAATATACGCAGCAGTGACCAGTTAAAAGCAGTCAGGTGTAACGAATATACTAGTATACCCAAGTGCTGACATAGGAGTAGGAAAACTATGGGGTATGCGTATTTACGAATTTTGTTCAGCTTTAAATCCCCATTTATACATACTCATAGTTACTCATTGCACAGTAACACTTTACATAATAAGAAGCACCTATAAAACAATAGCCATAGGGCTATATGTAACTATGAAAGTTGCAGAAGGTTAGAATTGCTTTTGCTCTCGGTAGTGTAACTGAACAAACAAACATTCATTTTAAAATTTTAATAAATCAGTAAGTAAATGTAATTGAAAAAACGACTTGAATGTTTGAACAAAAAAAGTAAACAAGGCTCCATATGAGGATCGAGCCAGTCATTCCTCGATATCTGAGTGATCTGTGCTGGAGACGCGTACTATAAGCTATCGCGGCTTCTCAATGGATACTAGTAATATATGAAAATTTAACTTTAAAATGTCGGAAATAAAAGTTACAAAATGTCGGTAATAAAAAAAATGGATATTTTAAAAAATCACCGAAAATGAAATGCAGCCGTATAAAGATTTTAAAACGATAATGAAGCACCGCATTATTATAAAATCGTATTATTTGGGGGGGGGGGGGGGGGGGGGGGGGGTATGGCCTCTGGGTCTTTAAAAGTTTTTTCGCTTTAATAAAAAATAAAATGCACAAAAATATGTTTTTTTTAAATCATGAGGAGATGAGACAAAAAAACAAGTTTTTAGAAAAAGGAGGTTTTTTATCTGAAAAATGTAACATTTTTTTACCAAATGACTCAAATACTTGAAATCCTTATTCCAAGTTTTGTTTTTAACAAATCAAAACACCCTTTGGCAAAATCTCTCTCATTCATAGTTAATAGGAACCTTATACATTAAAATAATGCAAAAATTTCATGTGATAGTGAACTCAAAAAAGTTTTCCAGCTGAACAGCTCTTTTATAAACAAAAAATTAGAATTCTGATTTTTGGAATACTTAAAGCATCAATTTTAGAAAACAAAGAAGTAGAGGGAACCAGGATAGAATTAGTCCTGACGCTGTACTGGCATCAGACTCTGGGCTCAGAAAGTCCACTCCTCTTTGGTACTCATACGTGGAATAGAAGCAGGAGGCTGTGACCTTTTGATATTTTCCTTCTGATTTCATACCAAACTGCAGACTACACGTGCTCTCTGCAACGTCACTCATCAGTTCATTGAAGGTCATGTGGAATTTTCCCACGCCATCAGACAAAAGGCTTAGATTACCTATTCCAGCAGAATTCATTTGAAAGGATAGTTTCTGCGACTCCACCTCCCTTATTTTCATAGTCCCAAAGATTCGATGACCGTAATCACCCGTAAACTGGTTCACATTCATTTGGATTGGTTGGACTGGTTGTGTGTTATTGTTTATAGGGGTGGCACCAGTGCTTTTCCAGGGGGCGGGGAAACTACAGATAGTGTTGTTGTCCAGCCATTGGCTCTCGCCGAGAAGAATGTCTGAGAGAACGTAGGATACTGGCGCAATAGAATTCTTATAATTGATGTACCAGGGACCATTGATGGTTATCACAAATCCAGCATTCTGATCAGGGAAGAAACCAGCTACTGCGGAATATCCGTACCAGTTTCCAGGATGAAGCAGCTTTTTATAACCTAGAACAATATGAATATAATACTGTCTAGTATTAATTTGAGGGGGAAAATGCAAAAACGAATACCGTATATCTTCAACTGGAATTCTTCTAATTTGATTCATAATATTCACACAATAAACATTTATTTTCAATATGCTGAACAAAATGATAGTATCTTGCAAAACCCAGTGTTGTTTATCTAAAATATTATATAGTGGATTTATATGCTTGGTATAAAGAGGCCTAATGCTTAACTGAAAACAAAAGAATGATATAGATAAAAAAAAAAATTGCTCGAAAATCCAATTGAACAACACAAATTTAGAGAAGAGCACACTTGAAACCCTAAAAAACACAGAGGTTTAGGATCAGTAAACTTCTTTATCTTCAGCTTCATTCATGACCGAATGTACGGAGAAATCCCTGGAATTTTTTGTTAGGAACATAATTGGTTTAACTTCTGTGAAAAACAACACATTGTAGAAGCAAACGACATTATTGTATCTACCATCTAGAATTAGCAAATTATACCGTTGTTGATGCCTTTGTCTCATCAACTTATTCCTCAGAAGCCGACATCGCTTTAGAAATTGTTTATATATATACAGAGCATACTTTTGTCCATCCATTCTCTGAAACACCAAATGCAAATCATTACAGTACATTGCTACATATACAAAGAAAGAGTCTGTAAGAAAGTTTATCATAAAGTTTAGTTGTGATAAATTTTGCTTCCAATGTGTGTCTCTAGTAAAACATCCAAATATATACTAGTAAACAACAGATATGTGAAACTGGGTACACTAGTCTTTCATTTTGAGTTCAATCTGGTATAATTGTTGAATCGGTAAATATTGATAATTAATTTAAAAACATTGTAAATATACAAAACTCTCTTAATAAAGGCCACAGAAAGAAACTTCTTCCTTTCATGTCGAACTTTCTTTTTTAATTTTTGAATAATCTTGAGAAGAATGAAAAACAGGTTCCTTAGTACGGGGTACGATTATTCCATGAGTATTCTATTAGATGTTTGGTAGAACAGGTATCTAAAGACTACATACTGTTGCATGTCAATATTTTCAAAAGGAACTTCAATACGGTTTTATTATCAACCTGAGTACGGTATTTGTATGAAGAATCAGATTGGATTTTTTTAGAGTAAATTTAAAGATGACCACTGACATGGTGTGAAAACTGAAGAGTCCCATTTTTATTGAGTAACAACTTGTGCATGATGTCAAAAACACCTTCCTTTACTAGTACTTAATTCCGGGGGCGGGGTGTTATAAAAAGTCGTACGTTTTGATGCTATTGGTCTTGACATGAGTTGGTGTTCTCAAATTATCTTAATTCAAAGTTCTTTGGTATTTTTGATTCCCTATTTGATTAGCACCACTTCTCAAATATGCCGTTGATCATTCTGTATTCATAGATTTCATTTTGGGAAGAGCATTGTCTTTCTCCAGGATATGATATTAGCAATATTTGTCATTACAGAGATTCATATCCATACCCTGGTACAATTACCAGATCCGCAAAAACTTATACCTCTGTACCACCATACAATCAATACCAGATCCCAAAGATCCTACCCCTGTATCACTATACCATCAATGCCAGACCCCAAAGAACCTACCTCTGTACCACTATACCATCAATGCCAGATCCCAAAAAACCTACCTCTGTACCACTATACCATCAATGGCAGATTCCAAAAAACCTACCTCTGTACCACTATACCATCAATGCCAGATCCCAAAGAACCTACCTCTGTACCACTATACCATCATTGCCAGATCCCAAAAAAAACTACCTCTGTACCACCATACAATCAATACCAGATCCCAAAGAAGCTACCTCTGTACCACTATACCATCAATGCCAGATCCCTAAGAACCTACCTCTGTACCACCATTACATCAATGTCCGATCCCAAAGATCCTATCTCTGTACCATCATACAATCAATGTCAGATCCCAAAGAACCTATCTCCACAATACCAGTTCCATGAAATCTTACTTTTGTAGTTATGGCAAAATCAGTCATAACTGTACTAGCCCCTGACCTGATGTTAGCTCTTTACTAACCACCATACAATCCATAATCATACTATATCACCAAGAACATACCTCTGTCGGACTCACCATACCATCTATAAGCATAAAGTATGTGGATATATAACGAACAGTATTCGAACTGAAAAGTCCGTTAAACATTACACATTAGGAGTGGAGCAAACACGGACCTCCAAAACATCAGAGGTGGGATCAGGTGTTATGGAGGAGTGAGCATCTCCTGCCGAACGGTCACACCCGTCGTGTACTCCTTGTTATGATCGGGAAATAACGAAAAAAAAATCCGTGGACAACTCAAAATTAATGGCCTAACAATTAATATATGAAAAAGTAAGTCAACATTTAACTTAATGATAAATTGTATTTGCTGTATCGACCATAAAACTTGCGAAATGATGACTTTAAACGATACTGCTTATATCCTTGCTTCATCGACTTGTTTGTCAATAACTTACCTCGTTTTAGAAATTGTTCATACGTAGAACATGCTCTGTTATACTGTCACGAAGACCTTACCACAGTACGATCCACCATAACATCCAAAATTTATACCAGATCCCGAAGAACCTACTTTTTATAGAGCCCGCTATACGAGTACTATCAATGCCAGGTTTCTTAGTACATATGTACTTACCTCTGTAGGATCCACCATACCACCCATAACCATACCAAGTATCTGAGGCCTGAACAGGATAATCGTCGTCCAGAAAGAATCGACCTATAGACCAATCATCTAAGTACATGTGAGGATTAACCATTTCTTTGAAGACGTCTGGATGAATTAATTGGTGTCCATCCACTGTCGATCCCCCCGCGGATATAAACTGGATCCATTTAGCCAGATCCTGTGGGGAAGCTGATACACACCCGGCTGGACCCACATCACCAATTCTATTGTAGTATTCAAAGTAAAAACATACGACAATGACGTATATTTATGTTATGGAAAAATCAACAAAAACGTCTTTAAAAATATTAACCCTTGATAAACTTAATTTTGTCAATTTACACTTGAATTTATGAACCGTATTTATAGTTAACGATTTGTGAACTAGCGTTTTTTTTTTTTATTCTCAAAACTGAATTTTTCAGTTGTATATACATCTACTCTAGACAAACTCTGCTGTCTGTAAATAATCGTAAATAATAGTGGTATTCTAAATTCTAATTTTAAGCTAAAAACATTGACATTGATTAACCACTGTTAGGAGTTAATACTGTAATCATAATTTGAAAAATCGTAAACCTATATGTTTCAGATAAAATTTGGTTAACTTTCGTTTATTTGAAGATTTTTAGTGGTAAACCCATAGATAGCTATATTTTATATGAGTTAAAGACATATAATGACCAAAAAAAAAATAATTGTGAGGTTCACTTTTTTTAATATATATGTAATCATGATACATCTGTATTTTGAGACATCGAATACTTGCTGGTAAATAAGTTCATTTCCTAATCGCAGTCCTTCTCCTGCGTTATGATATGGAAGTGCGTATTCAGTCTGTGAACTATCGGGATAAATGTTGGTCCCACAAACAGTCTGAAACATTCCAAGTGCCCTCAAAAGTCTATTTTGTACCAGATCTTCATATTTTTCGCCGGTCCATACTTCCGCCACGTGACCAGCTATTGCGTAAAGTAGGTCATTATAGATCCATTGATCCCGAAAAGCAGCGCTTCTTGGTAAATACTTCAGTCTCCTAGGATCAGAAATATATTTAGTTTATTTACATACTGACTTAATGTTACTTATTTTTAACTGTTTTCAAAACGTTTCTGATGTGTTCGTGTACAATATAGGCCTAAGATTTATATTAATACACATGTATTTTAACCTACTTTAAAAATTCACTCCGGCCTATTTTCGGCACTCCAGTGTATACATCCGCCGGACTGAATCCAGTGCGTTGACCCAACAGATCCAATATGGTAATCTCGGACTCAAGAAATTTGTTTGGCAGATTGAAGTTCTCTTTGAATACAGAAGATAGTTTTGTAGTCCAATCTCGGCTGAAATCAAAATGGGTTACATTAGTTAGAATAATTAATAATATACATTTAAATGGGCATGGATACAGTTTCAACTGAATTTTTTTTTTTACCGATTTTAATTTTTACAATTCCTAACTAAGGCAATTCTAATGATCAGCAAAAATTTAAACATCATTTGTTGATTTACAAAGGAGATACAGGACTGAGAATTCTTCACAATGTAAACAAGACTCGTGCCTTGTTTTCGTTTACATTTAGAAAACATCATGTTTATAACAAAACGAGATTAAGAGAATCGTTAGAAAGTGTCTAATTGTATTTAGAATTAACTTCTTTATTGAAACAAGATGTGTTTGTAAAACACTGATGCCCCCGTATGGCAACATAGCAAAGATTAAGCTTTTCTTAAATGCAAATTTAATTAATTGGTACCAAACGTAGGGTGTTCTCACTGGAAAACAATTGTGAAATTTGAAAGTAAGCTAATGTTTAAGTTTTTTAATAATTACAAAAATCTCAAAATCTACAAAAAAGGTCAAGGTCAAAAGGTCAATGTAATTAGTATCAAATGAAAGGTCTTGCCACATAAAATACTTTTGTAGAGCATGAAAGCCCTAGCCCTAACCGTTCAAAAGGTATGGTCAACGTTCAATTTCCTAAAATGTAGGTCAAACTCCAAGGTCAAGGTCAAAGTTATTGTTCTCAAATGAAAGGTCGTGTCATAATGATCAAATATGTAAAGAATGAAAGCACTAGCCTTAACTCTTTAAAAGTTATGGTCAAGATTTGCTTTTTTAAAGTAGGTCAATCTCAAAGGTCAAAGGGTCAAGGTTGTTGGTATCCAGTGAAAGGTCTTTTAACAAACATTAGATTTGTGAAGTATAAATGTCCTGGTGTCTACTGTTTAAAAGATATGGCCAAAGTAAAATTTTAAAATTTTCATATAAAAGTGGTTCAAACTCCAAGGTCAAGGTCAAAAGGTCAAATTTGGTGGTACCCAAAGAAAGGTCTTGTCACAAGAAATACACATATGAAATATGAAAGTCATAGCTCCACTAAATCAAAAGTTATGGGGAAGGTTAAAGTTTTTGCGGACAAACAGACAAACAGAGAGACAGAGACAGACAGACAGACACGACAAAAACTATATGCCCCCGAAACTTCGTTTACGGGGGCATAAAAATCTGCTTTGACGAACACATATCAGCATGTTTAACCTATGTAAACAAAAACACGCTCGGTCCTTGTTTACATAACAAATGTTTGGAGCCCTAAATTAAATCTGCCTTGACAACTAGAATTAAAAAAAATTGCTCATCATAAGAAATACCTTAGTTAAGTATTTGTAAACAGAAAAAAAAAGGGTATGAAAATTTATGACTGAAACTGTGTCCAGGCCCCTTTAAAGTATATCATTGCGGGAGTTAGCAAGAATCCAATTCCCCAAGGTCAGGACTATTTCCAGGGGCGAAGGGGAACTGGAATCTTGCTAATTCCCGTAATTGTATACTTTTTAACTGTTTTATTATGCCAATTCAAACGTACAATTTAGAGGATTCGGATAGCGTGATTTCAAAGCAGGAATTAGCTCACTGAACTAACACACGGGGACAAGTCCATTCATAGATCATACCAATGTAAAAGTAAAATCTAGAGGATTACGGATAACCGGGAATTAGCTTTCGAAGCAGGGATTAGCTCACTTGACTAACGCACGGGGATTAGTCCATTCATAACGATTTCTAGGGAATTAGTCACATCTAAGAGGAACTTCAGTAAAGATATAAAACTAACTGTGTCTCGCGACAAGCACTCACGTCTCTGTAGCGAAATTATTTTGAAAATATCAAATGGTTTGCCTTCGAATCAGTGCGCTTAAAATCGAGGCTTTATCCTTCTTGAGAGGATTTCTAAAGATTTTTCTTTCACATACAAAGACCTGGTAAAAATTTGCAACTGTGCAAAACACTTCAATTCAAACATATGTATTTTATTTTATTATAAAAATTATTTCAAAAGTTAAATCAATTTGAAATTTTGACTCGTAAGTATGTTCTCAGTTTATGGCCCTGGGGACAGCATAATAATCTTTTTTTTTCTTCAATTTTTAACCCGACCCTCAGTCCTTTTAGAATTTTAAGAGTACTAGTAACCATGTACTTTCAATATGTTCTCAGTTATAAGTCACACATCTAGATATACATGAAAGTTTAGACAGAAAATCATTTGCGTCTTTATTTGTGAGACAAGATCGTCGAGAGTCGTGGTTATTGCTCCCTGATCCAGGGCTGACGAATTCTCCGACTAAGAGGTTTTCCCCTTGATTTTAGGATATTGGACTTAGTTCTTTAAACATTTAAAAAAAATTCAACACGGGAGGGGGGCTGGATCCGCCTTTGTATTTCCAGTATCCTCTACTAAGACATCCTTACCTTACTGATTGACCACGAGCTTCAGTTATCAATACTCCTAATAATGCGGTAGTGAAGGCTTTTCCAAGGGAAGCTATGTATATTGGTGTCGTTTCCGTAAAATTTACAGGTGGATCAAGTCGGGCGAGTCCATATCCCTTGGCAAAATATTTTCTACCCCGTATCATCGAGATTCCCACTCCTGTGAAAAATAAAAAAAAAAAAAAACGTTTATTGCTTCTTAACTTCTTCGTGTGGTTCATTTTCATTATCCCTAGTACATTAAATTTATACACATGTATCAAGTATTTTTTGTGAAAACTTTTCTCAGAAGATTATACAAGATGGTTTTCCCCTTTTTATTCCCATTAAAATAAAATTTGACAAGTTTTATTGTAACCCCAACCTTGGTTATATGTGTGATGATTTCGCTGAACATGAAACCACATACCAGGGTAACACAGGGATGCTTCAATATAACAGAATGACTAACGTGGTTTTTACTCTTGAAGGGGATTTAATAAAATAATTTTTCATTAATCATGTACATGCATTACGCGTAATTTTGATTTGAAGTCCAACCCATACTCTAGGACATATACACTAGTATCTAGTCATCTGTATATTAAGTGAGTTATCATATTGTAAGGGGAGGTAAATGCGATATATTATGTAAATTTTGGCGCTTAACTCTCCCTAGAAAATTCAACATTTACAACATGATAAATGATAAATGTAAGCTACTATTTATTGATATGTTAATTTCTAAATCGACATGCCTGTAGATTTCATTCTCTTTCGTCTGTATTATAAATTATTTCATCTGTATTCTTTATTAATTAAGGAATAACTGTCTAATTTTTTGTTTTCATGATGTGATCAATCGAATGGTTTGATTGATAATTTGCATAAAATAATTACGCAAGACAATCGATTGATCATCGTCATGAAACCAAAAAATCTGACTGTTATTCCTTATATTTAGTATACATGCTCTTGATTCCGCAAATCCACATGCTACAAGTTCCGCTTCTGTCTCCGCCCAGCACGTGATTTTTTCTTTAACCGCGCCTTTTTAAACCATAGTAGATTTATGTAGAAATAAATTATTTTTACTATTTGCAATTTTATCTCGGATGAAGACATTGGAAATGTAAATTTTAATAAGTATGTAAGTAAAATATACCCTTTTCCACATCACATCCTGTCTAAGCCCTCGGGCCTTCACCCTTTGGCTGATATTGGTGTCTTGGGCTGACACTGAATATGATATGGAAAAGGATATGTATTATTAGCTATGTACGATATGTATACCAAACACGGATCTGTTACTTCAACAAATTATCAGGAGACGAAACAACGTAAGCTTTCAAACTTGTTTCCGAATCCTATTTAATATTTGCTTATTTCCCGGTGTTTTTCCATCTACATGTACCATAAATAAAACGACCCAAAGTTGTTCTGTACTCAATCGGATCACCTCGCCCTTTTCCGTCGAATGCTATTTCTAGCATGCGACGGAAAAGGGCGAGGTGATCCAATCGCAGCTGTACTTTCATATAAAATTTTGTTTAAACCGATCGCCTCCGTCTTGTCAAATTAGATAAAATTAGCATAATTTGTTTCTTATATAATTATTTATTAATCATATCGTCTTATGACGAGTTTTAAGTCAGCTGATTTTGATACGTATACATTTAAAATTTTTAAAACATATTTTCCATTTTAGGAGTAACTTTAATTACGCCTTTCATGTGTGTAGTATACAAGGAGAGTGGGCGATCCAAATTGTATGTTAATGCTTTTGCAAGAATGATCTCTTATACTGATTGAAATAACTTGCCTCCAATTCTTCAGAAAACAAAATAGTAAAGTGATTTGTATAAATATCTATATAATTTTTTTGGAAGAGGTCCCAAAAGTCCATGGGTGCATGGATTTTATTTAAAATTTTAATGTCTTGTGGATTCTCCAACATTTGGTATTAACAAATTCCCAATGGCGGGAATCGGGTGCTTGCAGCAGTGAGGTTAAGGTTAAGCGATCAATTTATCCAAAAATGGCGAAATATATAAATAACTCATCAAAAGGGTCAAATTTACAAAATTAAGAGAATTTTTTTGAACGTGAAAAATACCTTATTACATATTTTATCTAGTAAACGTCCAAAATAAAACCAACACTTCCGCCAAATATTGTACACGCCAAATATAATTATATCATATATTGATTATTTTTTCACAACTTATATTCTACCTCATGTACCACTGATGTTGGTGGGAGTGAAATATAATAAATAAAAATGAACTTGAAAAAAAGCTTTAATCTTTTGTCTTATGACGTATTTTCGTAGGATCGAACTTCTTTAAGTACAATTTTTTTTTCAAAAACTACCATGCACTAACCCTTCTTTTTTAAAGTAAGTAACACCAGTCTGCATTAAACAGGTGAATGAGAATGGTGATCCTATATACGCATTTTCCGATAAAGAGAAAATTGAATTACTAAATAACTTTTTTACATCCATCTCTGATATAAAAGATGAGGAATATGAGCTACCTAATTTTGAGTCCAAAAATGTAGAAAAACTTTGTGACGTAAATATCCAAGAAAGTGAGATTATTGATATTATTTCTATCCTGCCCGTAAATAAAGCTGTGGGCCCTGATTGTATCAGCCACAAAATGTTAAAATCTTGTAAAGAATCCATAGCTAAGCCACTTTGTCTGTTATTTAATAAATCTCTTAGACTCAAAGTTTATCCTGAAAGTTGGAAACTAGCACATGTCCTTCCATTATTTAAAAAGGATGACCCATCAGTCACTTCAAATTATAGACCTGTATCTCTTTTGAGTTGTGTAAGTAAAATATTTGAGAGAGTTGTATTCAAACAATTTTTTTCACACAAATAATTTGTTCTACAAATATCAGGCAGGTTTTCTGCCTGGTCACTCAACTGTGTACCAACTTTTAGAAACTTATCATACTATTGTAAAAAGTATTGATGAAGGGCAATATTGTTGTATGGTTTTTTGTGATTTATCAAAAGCTTTTGATAGGGTTTGGCATAGGGGTTTGATTCATAAATTAAAAATGTATGGTATCTCCGGTAATATGTTAGAATGGTTGGAAAGTTACTTGTACAATAGAAAACAGAAAGTTATGTACAAAAATTTATTTTCTTCTGTGAAAAATGTGCATGCTGGGGTACCTCAGGGCTCTGTCCTTGGCCCTCTTTTATTTTTGATATATGTGAATGATGTAGCTGAAAACATGATAACTGTTTGCAGACTATTTGCAGACGATAATTCTTTACAAAAAAGCTCGAGTGACGTTCGTCTCATTGAACATTATCTAAATCATGACTTAAAAATTCTGGATGAGTGGTCCAAAAAATGGTTAATGAAATTTAATCCAAGTAAAACAAAGGTATTATTC
The DNA here is from genome assembly GCF_032062105.1 of Saccostrea cuccullata. Classification (NCBI taxonomy): domain Eukaryota; kingdom Metazoa; phylum Mollusca; class Bivalvia; order Ostreida; family Ostreidae; genus Saccostrea; species Saccostrea cuccullata. The sequence continues at coordinate 5,729 of NW_026928962.1, read as the reverse complement.
TTCAGCTTAAAAAATACAAACCAGTTACCTGAATTATTTTTTGAAGACTGTCAGTTAGAATATGTATCTCAACATAAACATCTTGGTGTTATTTTTTCAACTAAATTAGGTTGGTCAGATTATATTGATAGTATTGTCAGTAAAGGCTACAAAAAACTAGGACTTCTCAAGAAACTTAAATTTTCAGTGTCTAGAGATACGTTATCCAAACTTTACACTTCTTTTATTCGACCACAACTTGAGTATGCATCTGAAGTTTGGTCAGGCTGTTCGTTGGCAGATATTGATAAACTTGAAAAGCTTCAACTGACAGCCGCTAGAATAGTGACTGGTCTTTCAGTATTAGCATCAAGAAATTCGTTGTATATTGAAACAGGTTGGGAACCTCTTGTAATAAGAAGAGACAAAGCAAAACTTTTAACAATGTTTAAAATCCACAATAACCTAGCTCCTGATTACTTAAAAAACATTGTACCGATGGTTAGAAACACTGTTTCAAATTACAATACTCGAAATTCATTTGATTATTCTTTACCTAAATGCAGGCTTGAATTATACAACAAATCATTTGTCCCTGATACTGTTCGCAAATGGAATTCACTAAGCAACGAAACAAGGGAAATAACCTCAATAGGAATTTTTAAAAGAAAATTGAGTAATAATAATGATAAGCCTCCCAAGTATTTTTCATATGGCAAAAGGTATCTGAACATTTTACATACAAAATTAAGACACAATTGTATTTTAAATAATGATCTGTATAGATGTAATATCATAAGTAATCCAAATTGTTCTTGTGGTATGAAAGAGGATAGTCATCATTTTTTCTTTGTTTGTAGAAAATATTTTGAACCTAGACGCCTAATGATGAATGCACTACTTTTAACTTATAATGTAAAAATGATTAATGTGCACAAATTGCTATGGGGAGATGATTCCTTATCTTCGCAGGAAAATGAAAAAATTTTCGGTATTGTTCAAAAATTTATTCACGAATCAGGTCGTTTTAATTAACACTATGTAAATTGTATTATCTCTATTGAAATTATTATATTTTTATAATATCAACACTGTATTTATTATCACCATTATTAATACCTGGTAATTGATATTATTTCCTCATTCAGAAAACAATTATCTTTGTTCTTCTATGTATATGTATTTATTATTGTAAAATTTTGTAAAGTATGTTGTATGGCTATGCAAATTTTATATATGGGAGAGGACTACCTAAGTTGTTAGAACTTGTGTCCGATCCCTTTGACATATTGTCAATAAAATATGTTCAAAACAAAACCAGTCTGCAACGTGTCCGTTGAAAGTGGGGGTGGGTGGGGGCTAAACCTATGCCCCAATGTTTAATGGGTTTGTTCCCGTTTTGCACACATTTAATTACAGGTAATTAAAAAATGTGTGAAAAATGGGAATTTGACCAGGTGAGATTATTACTTAATTGCTATAGTCTATACTATACTTAGCTTAGTAAGTATGTGAAAGATGAACTTATAGTGAAAAAATAATAGAATATATATACAAAGTATTGTATTTATCTTTAATTCATTTAGAATTATATCAAGATTGAAAAGTACATATTCTTTTTTTATGAAATTGGACTTAATAATAAATAATATGAAACAAATATTGATAATTTATTCAATGAAATCAAATATTTTCCCATAAATATATGTAGAATTTTAATAAAATGCTTATAAAATTGTATTAAACCTCTTAAGAATACATTAAGCTAAATCAGGTATTCACAGGTAAATCCAAACCAGAAATCAGACTATAATTGCTATCAAAACACAATTCATACCTGTTATTCTATACTAATTACCAAATGTGTGCAAAACGGGAACACACCGTTGACTGTATTATGTATATCTTTGCCAAAAAAGTTGGGGGTGGGGGTGGGGCTGAGTCCCTGAGGTGTGTTCCCGTTTTGCACATATTTGATAATTAGTTATAGAATAATAGGTGTGAAATGTGTTTTGCTAACAATTATAGTCTGATTTCTGGTTAAGATTTACCTGGATTTACCTGTATTTTACCAATGTATCATGAACAGGAAAAATAAATATTAATGTAATGTATATGAATAGTTATTGGGACAAGCAAATTCAAAGAATTGTGGTCCCCCGCTTTCGGTGTCTTTGTGGTGAGATGTCAAATATGAACGCCCTATCATATGTCATTTAGAAATTATCACCAAAGTTGAATTTAAAAAAAAAAATAAGGTCAATCGTGAAGGCCAAGGTCAAGGAGTCAGAAATCATAGCATGCTTGGAAATATCTTGTCATAGGTAATGCACATGTCAAATGTGAAAGCCCTATCTCTTCTCAATCAAAAGTTAAAAGGAAGAGGGTGCGTTTGTGAAACACTGATGACCCCGTATGGCAGCAAAGCGAAGATTTAACTTTTCTTTAATGCATATTAAATATATTGGTACCCAAATTTAAAAAGTAAGTCAAACTCCAAGGTCAAGGTAAAAGGGTCAAAGTTCTTGGTATCCAATAAAAGGTCTTCTCACAAGGATTACATATGTAAAGTATGAAAGCCCTAGCCCTTACCATTCAAAAGATATGGCCAAGGTTAAAGTTTTAAAAAAGTAAGTCAAATTCAAAGGTCAAAGTTCATGATATTCAACGAAAGGGCTTGTCATAAGGATTGAATATGTGAAGTATGAAAGCCCTAACCCTTCAAAAGTTATGGTCAAGGTTAAAATTTTTAAAAAGTGGGCCAAACTCCAAGGTCAACGTCAGAAGATCAAATTTCTTATGATCCAATGAAAGGACTTCTTACAGGGATTACATATGTGAAGTATGAAAGCCCTAGTCCGTACCGTTTTAAAGGTATGGCCAAGGTTAAAGTTTTTTTTCATAAGTACGGAAATCTCCAAGGTCAAGGTCAAAAGGTCAAAGTTGTTGATATCAAATAAAAGGTCTTGCCACAAAGAATATATATGTGAAATATAAAAGTCCTAGTATTTACCGTTCAAAAGTTATGGCCAAAGTAAAAGTTAAACATTTTTGTGTAAAAGTGGGTCAAACTCCAAGATCAAGGTCAAAAGGTAAAATTTGGTGGTACCCAAAGAAAGGTCTTGTCACAAGAAATACACATGTGAAATATGAAAGTCATAGCTCCACTAATTCAAAAGTTATGGGCAAGGTTAAAGTTTTTTTGACTGACGGACAGACAGACAGACAGACTGACAGACGAATGAGATTTAATGTCCCCTCGCTTTCGCGAAAGCGGGGGACAAAAAGTAAATTTATTGAATATTTTATTTAATATTAATTATTATATGTAAAAATGACTCCCATTTCTTGAAAAACAAATAATTTTTAAAGCCGAAGAAATTATTTTTAAAGCCGAAAATTCAGAAATTGACACCGATTAACCGATTACTATTCATGATTAATTATTTAGTATAAATTTCTATTTTGTTATAAAAGTAAAGAAATAAATGAAAACTTGTAATGCACATAATAATTTTTGTTGGTTTAATTTCTAATTTTATTTTCCAATTCTCTCGTGTAGGTTCACCTTTCTCCTATCTACCAACTTTGGTATAGACTATACCAATTAAGTGATTATCTCACCTGGTCAAATTCCCATTTTTTCTATGCCTCATATTCAAATGTGTGCAAAACGGGAACCTGACTAGGTTCCGACGCCTTTGATTACTTAATAATTCTTACCTGGAATGTTTTTACATTTCATCCAATCTTTCACAATGGAGTCGATTAAATCGGTTTCATTTTGCGAAAAAGCTTCCTGGCAAGTCCCTGGATGACCAAGCAAAACAAAATGAAGGACTAGAAGGAACCAACGAGCCATTATAATTCACTGAAATAGAAAAAACAATTACATAGCAGCAATGACTTCTCTGTTAAAGAAAGACGTTTATGGCATCTTTTAAAATTATTTAATCGTTCTTTCAAAGTCTTTTTTTTTCTGGTATTTGAGAAATCTTTATAAAAGAAGAACTCAAGTTAATGATATCTTGAATGAATGTATTAATTTAAGGGAATTTTCTCAAGATTGTTACTGCGAGTTCAAGGCATTCCAAAAACAAAAAAGAAAAGATATTTAAAAACTTAAACATGTAAAAAAAAAAAAAAGAAAAAAAAAACCGGTTGGTAATAAGTTACGGAAGCCCGTTGAGGCCAGTTCAGAGTGAGAAATATTTTTTATTGCGTTTAATCGCAATAATTATTGCGTTTAAACGCAAAACATTGCAATAATTATGACTTTATATAATATTGTGTTTAATCGCAATGATTTTTAGCGTTTAATCGCAATATTTTTTTGCGTTTAATCGCAATAATTGTTTGTATTTAAATGCAAAGATTATAATAAATACTACGGTCTGATTCTTTAAAGAAGAGCCGTTTGGTTTTATGTCTTTTTGAAAATGTTGCAGTTTGTGAGATTTTAAGTTTAACAATGGAATCCTAACAACCAAGTTTCTTAAAGCTATTAGAGCCCAACACTGTTAACGCAGCCATTAATCAATTCCTTAGGTATCACATTAATTGAGAATGTTTCATGGTATTAATAGACATATCAATTTGGTAGAACACATCGGCCAATCTGTTTTCATTTGATTTATTTTTGATTTCATATGATTCCATCTCATAAATTCTCGTGTTCTCGTGTTTACTGTATGTGATCAAAGGAAAGGTTGTGAATATACATATACATAATATGTACATATGTACATGTACATAAGTCGAAACATTTTATCAGTTGTTTCCTTAAGATCTTTATACAGGTACAGGCTTTTAAACCAATACCAATGATTTAACCATTCAGAAAATGCTTGTTCAGAAGAATCTGACAGTGGCGTAGCGTCCATTAAGGCAAAAAGGCAAATACCTACACATAATTTTTGGCAAAATCGACGGTCATGGTTTTTTTTTATTTAAGTAAATTAATGTAATGAATTAATTTGTCATTAATAAATAAAATCTCAAAAAAAATTAAATTCAGTACATATACATTTTATAGCTGCACTTGTAAAACATAAATTTACAGTCTTGTTTCTTTTAGTGGCGTTAGCTTATAGCAGTCAAAATGAGTACCCCCCATACAATTAATGTGTTACCGTTCAGTTAAACCAAAATTTAGTATCAAACATAAATGCAGTTTCGATTCCTTAAAACATTCTTTCCCATTTTCCGTTCGCTCAGCAGCGCTCCTTATTTATTAAATAATCAAAACAAAAAAAATTGTTTGACGCAGGTACATGTACATGCATAGGGAGAGGGAGGGAAGGGGCTATGACTGAATCGGATAAGACCGAATCTCTCTCTCTCTCTCTCAGTAAAATTTATGTTTCTATGAAACATGATAACAAATTACTTGAACACCAATTGCAATTTTTGAAAATATCAATTAATTTATCAAAGTATATGAAATAATATAAATGCCTTTATGTATCATCTTGTTCAAATAATCAAATCACGGGGAGAGGGTGTCCAAAAATAGTAATCTGCTTAATAAATTCTTTCTAACTTCAATATTTACTAGAATACATGTACATTTAATTGAGGTGACTTATATCTTGGAAACCTAAGAGTTTGTTTAACAAATTTTACAAGATCTGACGGTTTAATGAACGAAATTCCCAAAATGCCCAAATAAATACCAAATAAATACCTTCTTAACAAGCATACGTACTAGTATTTTGTTTAAATTAACAATTTTCTTCTCTCAAAAGTGC
>NW_026928961.1:0-35786 GCF_032062105.1 Saccostrea cuccullata | reverse complement strand
AGACGTCCACATGGATATTATACTAAAAACTGATGACTGAACAATAAAAGAAACTTTCTATCAATTAAACATTGCTATTTTTACCAAAAAAAAAAATCATATGCACCGATAATTCATCTGAACGGATATGTATTTTTATCGTAGTATGGCAATATTTTAGAGGTATTTGGCTTTGAAAAAATAAACTTCGTTATTACTTATTTAATTCCTAGACCAACCCAGATGGTGAACTTCTTTGAAATTTCAAAATTTGGTGTCTTTTTACAATAACTTTCATCTACTTGATTGAAAAAGAATTCCCTAGGTCAGAAATACCAAAAATATGGGGAAAAATGATAATTCGGTGCTTTTCCAACAAATTCCCATAGGGTCCAATAGTAAAATTTGACAACTTTTGAAATGGCCCCCTAAGAAATCGGGATGGTAAACATTCGATTTTTAAGTCTTAAAACAATAAATATAACAGTAAAAATTAAGTATCAAAAAATTATCAAAATCCCTAGGGCAGAAATAATTAGACTCGGCCTCGTTAAAGACATTTGATATGGCCTCACTACAGTGGGATGCTGGTGCCTGCAGCCAGACAACAGATGATAGACATTGCTTATCACAACTGAGCCATTTGAGTTAAATGGTTTGGTATTGCTGTTATTTTTTAAATCTGGGCTTTTACAAAGTCTTATCCAACTTGATACATACAACAGAAATCTTTTCTTTCAATTTTTAAAATTTATATATTTCAATACTATCTCAAATAAACTGGACGGAATTAAAATTACAATAAGTAAATGCATGCAAAAAAGAAACAATTAAAAAAAACATGAAAAATTAGTATTTTAACAATATATATACTTATATCACAAAGCAAAAATATTAAGATGCCAGAATCTGAGCTTCTAGTTTGGTTTATTTTGGGGGGAAACATATTTCAATTATAAGTTACAAAACTTCCAGTTTTACAACTCATGAAGTCTTTTTTCTTGATGACTGCAAAATTTTTCCACTGAAATGATAAATGGAAACTATGCTTGTTTATATATTAAAATCACATACATGTATAAAATACTAATATACATGTACATGTACTTATATGTGACTATAATGATATACTTTGTACTTTGAATTCAACACCTAATTTTATCTGAACATAAGCAAACGAGAAAATATACTAGTAAATTTTGTTAGGCATTCCTCAAATCCATATTTTTTAATAAATATATATTTAAAAATAGGGATGGCAATCAATTGCAGAATTGCTAATCGGTTAACCGCAAAACGTTCCGACCAATTCACCGGTTAGTCGTATTAAGATATACATTTTGACATTTTCTTTTCATATACACAAAAAGACTAAAAAGACTTTAGAAGATACATTCTGTTTATTTTTTTGATCAGGGAATCTTATGTACATAAGAGTATATTTTATTTCAAGAGACATGAAAAAATTAAGAAAACCATGAATCTTGCTTGAAAATTCAGACAGGGATAGATGTCAAAGAAGTTAATTCTTCACTGCCACCATAATCAGAACAAGTCTATGTCTGAACTCTCACTTTATTTACAATTTACAACGTTCTTTATAATAATAATTTAATTTTACTTGTAACACATCATTTGATTGGATAAAAGATTTTATCCATTTTGTATAACATAACTTGCCTACGTCACAATGAGTTACGTCAAAAAATGTATTACTCCGCTAGACGTTACTTTAAACATTTAATCCACGTGAAACCTTATTCTGGGAAGGGGGGGGGGGGGGAATTGTCTCATTGTCTGCACTGAAATTAAATTATAAGGAATGAATCTTATTTCAACTTATATTATAATTATATAACAAAACTTGGGGCAGTTTACGCTTCTTTATAAACCGCTTTCGGTTTATAAAGCGTAAACTGCCCCAAGTTATGTTATATCGTATAATATAAGTTGAAATAAGATGCATTCCTTAAATAAAATTTAATAGATAACAGCAAAATATAGACATACTTTAATTAAAAGTGCTTAACAGTGATGTTCTTAATTTCATTAAAAAAACCACAGGACTATCTGCCAGTGGGTAATGGCATGATGTTATAAAAACAGTAATTTACACTTTATGAATTGACCATTTCAATCTGGAGTCCTATAATTACCTCCAAATATTCTTTATTATAAAATGTGTAAAAACACTAAATAAAAATCTATACAGAAAGGATTTTAAGGAAACTGCGCTCACATTTACATAATTTTATTTTTTCTGACTAACCGATTAAGGATTTTTTAACTGATTAGCATTGTTCCAACTGATTAATTGATTAACCGGTTACAATTGCCATCCCTATTTTAAAAAAATGAATGATCTAATGTTATTTGAACAAGTTCATTATAAATCACATTTACATAAAAAATCTCTTTTGCACTGCTTCATTTGCAAATGTAGTTGGGTGCAAAACTTCAAACTATGAATATTTTAAATTAAATTTCAGTTCCATGTCACTTCCTATAGAAGAGGCAACAGTTAGTAGGTCACTTTTCCTTTCATTTTCTGCTGAGCTGAGATGCTCATGCCTGTATCATGCTGGGCATCACTCACAAGCTCAAGAAAGGCATTTCTTGTCTGGAAATGGAAAAATAAAAATAAAATTAAGAATGATAACACTGATAATTTTAAGACAAACTGATTCTGACAATGTTATGTAGCATTACATTATGGACTTTGCAATCTTTCCATATTTTGCCATCCTCGCAATGCCAGGGGGGTCCGAAGTTAACATGTTGCCATTGGACACTCCCAGCATATTTCATTAGAAATTTTAGGGCTTGCTCTCATAAACAGTTAAGAGCCATTCTCTGTAACCACATAAACTTCGTTGCCACGCATAGTGACCAATTTTGATGAAACTTTACCCAGTATTGGTACTTGACACCAGAAACATATATCGACTTAATTTTGTTGCTATGCATCTTGGTTGCCATGGCAACAGCCAGAAAAATTTGAAAAATTGAGATTTCCAACTATTTTAATGAAATCTTTACTGAGCCTTAATAAAAACTAGGAAAAGCAAACAAACCTTTCTCAAAAAAACACGACACCTTGTTTCCACTTATACTGTAAAGAAACTGCTTAGAATATATCTCTAAGTAAGTGGTAACCAAGGGTACATTTGGAATATACATTTAAAAAGCTGAAATATGCTGAAAAACACTCAGTATTCACCAATAGTAGGTGTTACATGCTCAAACTCAATCAACAACTTACGAAAAACAATGAAAATGTTTGACCTTAAGTATATAGGCATAGGCAATATTATTCTATAAATAACTTTTATGGTTGCAATGGTAACACAGGGAACAAGCAAGGGCAGTAAATAAGATGAGGTTAATGCCACTGTCTTGAGGAAAAACATGAAAATTCAAGACTGTCAAATATGCATCCTAATAGGACATTGCAACACCAACACCATAAGAAAAATTGGAATTAATTTGCTTCATTGCAGTGTTACCCATTAAAAATTTACTTGTTGTTAGATCAAGAAACATATTATATGACTCACCTTGAATAGTACTTATCTGGTAGAACTAAAGTTGAATATCATATATTGATAATTCATAAAATTTGATGAAAAAACAACACTGTTGCTATGGTTACGAAGAAGGGAAAATGTTAGATTTTGTAATCTTTAAATCAATTTTAAACCCTGTGCGCCAGCTTTTTGCATCCAGTTAGAGATTTGATGATAGTCAAAATTAAAATTTATCCATTAATAAATATCAATCAGTTTTGCTTCATTTAAGGATACGTATCCAAGGAAAGAAAATATTTTTCAGATATTTTCTGCTTGTTTCCATAGCAATGCTCTATTTAATGAATCTGATTTTAATTTTTTTTAAACGAGAAAATTTGGACCACACCAACACCTTTAAAAATTGATCATCAGTTATAAGGAAACATGCTTTTTAAAAAGATTAATGATCATTTTAAACAAACAGAGTGTAAATCTGAAGGCTCTCTATGAAATAAAAGCCTTGGCAAAATTGCCAACCAAAATGAAATGTATATGGTATATGTTTCAAAGCTCTTTTCTCTTTTATTTGGTCACATTTCATCCTATAATTACTTTTCATTTTTAAGTGTATGACTTTATAAAATTCAAAGATTTTTTTAACTTTTGAATACTTTGTTACTAGGGATGTCAAAATTGTCAATAATTGATATTCGAACATTCGATAGGAGTATTCGAATATATTCGAATATTCGATAAATTAAATACATTTTTGCATTATAAAGTACATGTATATATTTTAACTCTTCTGTCAACTAGTATATGTTTTGTCGTTATTTTGGAATAAAATTTCACAAAGAGTTTTGTAAATGCAAAGTAATAACAACTTTTTTTAATTTTATAGAATATATGAAGATACCAAAGTCTACACTTATTACTCCTACAAATTTATACTACGCTTAACAATTACCTAGTGAAGAAAAATTAAAATCAATTAATTTTAGCTAATTAATTTCCTGATAATTTATTTTAATGATATATGTATAAACAAAGAACCATGTGTTTTCTGTAAAACTGTGTCGTTACAACAATACAAAGTGATTGTAAGTACTTCGCACTGTTATACCGCTAATTAAATGCTCAAAGAATAATTCATTCTAATAGTTACACTCTTCACACTTTTAAAGCAATCTAACAGGAGTGTCTTTTAATTTTTTTTTTTTAAATCAAATCTTATTCCTAGTCAACGGTACAAACTTAATACATTTTCAAATAAAACTTGCCAGATTTTCTCTCTATTAAATGTTTGTATTCTTAAAAACCGAATGTTCGAATCATATATTTATGTTCGAATATCAACTCATCGAATGAATATTCGGATATTCGTTGACATCCCTAATAAGAAGGATATGGAGATATCGAACAGTATTCAATATCAAAGTCCATAAAACAATACAAAATAGGAACAGAGCAAACACGGACCTCCAAAACATCAGAGGTGGGATCAGGTGCCATTGAGGAGTGAGCATCCCCTGCTGACCGGTCACACCCGCCGTGTGCTCCTTATCGTGATCGGGAAAAATCCGTCGTCAATTCAGTGTATAAATAATGGACTAACAATTAGTATGAAAAACGTCAGTCAGCGTTTGTCTCAATGGTAAATTGGATTTGCTGACAAGGTCATTGTATCGAACATAAAATTTACGAAATGATGACTTTAAACGAGACTGTTGATATAAATTTAGATTTGTTCTTGATTTCTTACGTATTCGACGACTTCAAAATCAATCTCCAATGATATCAAAAGATGAAATTGCCAGCAATGTAGAGTTTGCTAATAAATAAGAAATGTAGGGTATTTTTACAAATTGTAGTTCGTGTTACACTATAAGTTACAAATCTATCAAATTTCTGTATTCACTTGAAACAAAACAGAATTCAAAAACTTGTACGTGGAAACAGAAAAACACTTGTTATTGCATTTAACTCGAAATTTAGGTATATTGTTAAGATATCAATTAACGATTGCTACCATTTATTTGTAGATTCGATACATCCAACTAAAGTAAAAGATACATGAACCCCAGAGTCTTTAAGATCTGTTCATATTTGAATATTTTTAGGACATTAGATAAATACATGTACTGATAACATAACTGGAAAAAAGACGATAGAAAACGACGATAATGGTAACCCAACAAACAAAACTTTAATATGATAAACTTGATATTTATTTAAATCGTCCATTTCCGTAACGATATATCTTGCAATATCTTTATCTATTCCCTGCATATGGGATTTAAATCTCTCAGATGATATAATACTTAAGAGAGCTAGCCGACTGATGTTTTATTCTCTAAAATCTACAATAGAGAAACTCTTTAATTCTATCCCGTATATAACTTTCATTGACTTCAGTGTACATGCCAAGTTTGGGAAAAAATCGACCGTCCAGGTTTTTTAAGGGACAGTGTTCAAGCTCAAAATAAGACCAAAGCAAATACGGACCTCCAGAATGTCAGAGATGGGATAAGGTGCCATGGAAGAGTGGGTATATTCTGCCGACTAGTCACATCCGCTGTGTGCTCCTTGTCATGATTAAGAAATAACAATATAAATTCCTAAGTTTTAAATTTCATTTGAATAGCTGTACAGGGATTCATAACAGACGGTATTTAAAAATTCCTGTTCCAAAATTCAGGTGAAAATTGGGCAGTCCGAATTTTCTTGGTCCCAATGGAAATCTAGATAGCCTAGGGAGCATTGATTATTTATTGTTGTAAGAAACACAATAGGTGATATCACCTATTCGAATTGACGGTACCAAAATGAATAAGTGAAACTTTACCTAGATCAAATTAAATAGGTGAAACTCACCTATTCGAATGTCTGATATCAATTATCTGAATAGGTGATGTCACCTATTCAGCACAATTAGGTGATATCACCTATTTATTTCCAATAGGTACCGTGATATCATATTTTAAAATGTGATATCAATAATTCTTTAAGGCGATATTACTTATTCGAATAGGCGGTGTCTCCTATTCGAATAAGTAATATCACTTTTTGCCGGTAAATACCAAAATGGCACCTCATGGATTTCCACTCAAGAAAAACTACACTGTTGTTAATATACATGTATTGGTAATATTGAAATGGAAGAATCCCTCGGACCTGTAAAAAAATAGAATCTATTTAACATTATCTGGTGTTTTTTTTTTTGGGGGGGGGGGGTTTCTGTGACGTATATTTAACAATTTTCTTACGTCATATTCTTTGGTCGTCTAAGGACGACCGAGTGAGTGAGTGATATTTACAAAAATATGTCATTTTGCCGTACAGTAATCCTGATAGGGTCTATTGGCAAACAAGCACAAATGATTGCATGAAATAAATTTCATTCAAACTCTCTAGCAATTGTTTTAACAGAACTGCGTAACTACTGCGTGAGTAGAAAACATATGATTTTAAGATAAATTGTAAGTAAATCATAGAGTTCTTTGACCATTTAGCAAACCCAACTACAGTGTTGCATTACATTACAGACAGTACGGGGTACTTGCATGGTAATCGTTATGCATTTATACCCCCCGCTTGAAATGGAAGATAGTAATCGATATGTCCGTCCGTCTGTTACGCTTTGGGGTACTCCTATCTGATGTGTAAACCCAAAATATGTGTCGGATCAAAAAGTAAAATAGGAGGTGCACAATGGCAATACGTTATAAAGATTCTGTGAAAGTTTCATCAAATTTCATTCAGTGGTATGAGAGGAGTTGTGGATAAGAGATGGGTAACCCAAAGATTAACAGACGCGGACGGACGGACAGCTAGACGGACATACAGACGGACGGACGGATGGACATACCCATTACTATATAGCATTCCGCTTTTCAAGCGGGGGTATAATGATGAACATATGTATCCTGTCGTTACATATGTGTTAATCGTAAGTGCTGATACACAACGGTTTTTGTTGTGTTTTTTGTTTGTTTTACACCCTCTGCTTGAAAAGCGGGAGGGTATATAGTAATCGATATGTCCGTCCGTCCGTCTGTTATGCTTTAGGTTACCTATCTCTTATCCGCAGCTCCTCTTTTATCACTTAATGAAATTTTAATGAGACTTTCACAGAATCTTTGTTATATAGTGTCATTGTGCACCTCCTACTAGTATTTTACTTTTTGATCGGACACAGATTTTGGGTTTCCCAGAGAAAAACATTGACACTGCCATTTTTTCTCTAATATTGACGGGTACCCATCTCTTATCCATAACTCCTTTTATACAGCTGAATAAAAGTTAATGATACTCTCACAGATTCTTTCTTACATAATGCCATTGTGCACCTTCTATTTTACTCTTTGATCCGACAGAAATTTCGGGTCTCCTAGAGCAAAACAGCGACTTTGTCATAATAATTCTATGGTTGACGGGGGTATCATTTAGTGAACTCGTTGCTCACAGTACCTCTAGTTTTGTTTGTTAGCTTGTTGTTGTTGGTTTTTGTTTTGTTTTTTTTTTTTTTTTTTTTTTTTTTTTTTTTTTTTTTTTTGGGGGGGGGGGGGGGTTGGTGTCTTACATATTTTTTTTCCTACTGTAAAATCACATATCTCCGTGGAGTCAGATTTTCGGGGTTCGAGAAAGAATATTGATTTTATGAGAATTTGACAATGATATCTCGGTTGGAAAAGTGTTAAGTAGTACTACATGTAAGCTCATATTAAATTTTGCATTTCCATGTGGTCATGAGTTTTTGGGTCTCTCCATGCCTCGAAAACAACGAAAATTGGAAGGCGCACTTCTTATTGTAGCATATACCTTTATGTCAAAGCGTTTGTTAATAGATGATTTGTAATTGAAAGTTATAAACAATTATAAAATTGTACAGAGAGATATACTAGGTATTCAAAAGTGAAGCCTCATTTTAAGTCGATTTTATATCGCTCCCCAAAAGATAATTCAATTTGTTTGAATAAATTGTTCTCTGTGACAATACATTTTTAATGCCCTGGTTATGCCTTTTTGAAATGTTCTTACGGTTTTTATGAAAAACTAAATCGATTTAAGGGATAAGCACGCATCATCACAAATCAATAATTATGATATACTTCAGAGACATTTTTCGCATTCAAAAGAACCTAATATAGAATTTATGGATATTCAATAAATGGCTCTGATACCTGAGTGCTATTAGATAATCGTTCTTTTTTTTCTAGTTTTGAAATCCCATTTTGTTTTTTCGAAAGGCAACGAAATGAAAGTAGACGCATTCTCAGAATTGAAATATCATATATAAATTGGTGATGATATTCATATAAAAGTATATAAATTTCAAACAGATTATAATACACAAGGAAGAATTTAATTTATGTTGTGACACAGAGACACTATCTCCATCGACTGTGCACATCTATATCATAATTAAAGTAACTAAAATAAAGGAAACCTTTCTTTTTTAGAGATATGGTGCAAATGAAATACAAATAGATGTTATCCTGTATCGATTTTTTATATAAGTATACTAACTACTACGTTTACTTTAAAAGGACATTTTTGTAAGAGAGTTTTTGTCCTTTTGACCTGCAATATGGTTTATGTTATTTTGTTACCAGGATAATCTCAAAAATAAGTTTAAAAGTTTATTTTCCTGTTTCTGATTAATCATATACATGTAAATGTACTTTGATAAAATGAAACGTATCCAGCGTAAATGATTTCGAGCAATGAAAAAGTCGACTTTTCTATTCTTCCTCTCTTTCTCAAAGTAATTTGCGATTGATTGGCGAATGATAATTTTACATCATATTTCTAACGTCTCACCATTTAATCCTATTATGTTATTTTATAAAGGCAATCAATGTAACACAAGTAAAACTGAAGTCCAACTTCAGGAAATAAAACTCCATCTACATGCAACAATATTTTTTTTCTTGAAATGATTAAAAGTCCTTACAATAGTATCACAACATAATTAAAGGATTCATATTCTAACTAATTTTGTTTATTATTGTATTGCTATTTCTGACATTTTTAATGAAAGAACTTTATTCGGTAATAACCAATATTTGCCTCCCAAATTTGAGGGGAAAAATTTAATTATGTTCTTAAACAGGGGAATATTAGCTGACTTCAAAGCACTGAATATTTTCATAAGCAATGACGTCATATGTTTGAAATGACGTCACGAAAATGACGTAAATTCAAAATTTCAATGATTTCTACAGAAAATTGTATATATTACATCGATATTTTGAATAAAAAATCACCGATTACAGGTCTAATCAGGCTCAATATTTTGATATAGTGTGTAGAATGATAATATCAATGAAATATGTAAAGATTGTTCCTGAGCAAACTTGCGCTTTATAAATTTTAAAGCTAAAATTGATGAAATTTTGTCCATTTTGTCCTCATTATAAAAAATGATATAAAATTGGACTAGTTTGTGACGTCATAAAAACAAAAATTGTCAGTAAACCACTTTGAAACTATAATATGTTCTGTTAATCTATATTTCTCAAACAATTTATAGAATTCAGCACATTTCAAGAATTTTTCAAAATTTGACTTTTATAGGGGCAAATGTATGCAATATACCGCATATAGTTCATTTACGACATAACCTTAAAGTGTTCACGCGTATCTTGTCATTAAGAGCTCAACTTTGTTGTTGTAGCTACACAACTCAAGAATACCTTCCAATCAAGAATGAATTATCATCCAGAGTTTTCCGGAGAAGAACGTGATAATATACGAAACAAACGATCAAATAGACATCCAAGTCTAAAAGAACTACCCAGATCACATCATAGAAGCAAACCATATGAATTTGATCGACTGAAAGAAAACAAACACAAGCATTCAAATTACAATGAATACCCAGCCTTAAGAGATTCTAAGAGAAATGCTTGTAGGCGTGAAACCACATCGCAATGATATCGACGGGATATCGACGGGATCTAGTGTCAGAAGAAAACCAGAAAGATTTAAATAGATCTGCGGTAAACATGGATGAACTCGCTTATAGAAGCTACAGTAATGATCAAATATCGCGAGATTATCGTGAAGATAAAATAAGGTCTACAAGACGTGGGTATGAGGACGCTCCCAACGGTTACCGTGGAAACCAGACATAAAGGGGGACAAGGAAGAAATGAATAGATTTACAAGTCGGAGCTATGAGGGAATGCAAAACAGTTATCGTCGGGACCATCCTTCCAGAAAAGACATCCAATATAGGAATAGATCTACTAGACCAAGATATAAAGACAAGCAAAGCAGTTGGTTTCGAGATCAACCATTAAGAAGAGATCACCAAGAAAGAAAGAAAAAAGTCTAATAGAAAGAGGAAGGAAGACATGCTTAACAGTTATAATAGCAACCAAGCATCAAGAAACGACAACCAAGGCAGGGATAGGTCAGCAACACGCAGGAATGATTCCAGAAGAAGAAAGGATTACTTGGAAAGGTTTGAGGGACGTGGCATGTCAAGAACAGATGAGTGGATTGATACACCTGATAAAAATAGTATAGAGGAAAACGATGACCTTGCTGCTAAAATTTATAAAGTTTTGCTAGACGAAGGTGGTAAATTGAAGAAAAAACAGTTTGAGGCTCATCTACGCGCAAACCCTTTAACATGTTTAACGAAGAGGTTTATGCCAAAGAGCTCTTTCATCAGATTTTTAGAAGATTATGGAAATATTTTTGAAATCTCTGATTGGTCAAATGATGAACAAGAAGAAGGTGAGATTACAGATCCAGAAATAAGAGCAAGGTCAGATATTCAGATATGCCTTGATCACTCTAGTTCATCTCAGGTGTGTAGAGGTAATCGTAATAATTTACATATCTGTAAATCTAAATTTATCAGCAATTGTCCATCTGAGAATTGTCGGTATGGACATGATCTTGAAACAAATCACAACCGCCGCTTAAAGTGGGTTCTCTGCATTCTCCAGGGAGCCAAAGTCAAGGTATTAGCAAAATAACCCATCTTTATAATCGCATTGGATCAATTGTTCCAGATGAGACTGCCGAAAAGAAACACAAGACAATCAGAAAGGAAATATCTCAGACCCTCGTTCTGAAATCAGTAAACCCCTTCGTTATTGGAACATGGCCTGTGAGTGATGACTACTGCCTTAGAAGGAAATATTGCGTTATTTTGAATAAAAACTCAGTTTATCTTGTTGGATTGAAATTGAAGATAGTGAGAATTTTTTTTTAAATTTATATCTTTTACTATGCTAAAGAAAATCTATCTACGTACTATGCATCCGGTTATGCTTTAAAAGTGTAGTAAATGGTAATTTGACGCATTTCTACAAACAGAAACTCTTCATATAATAATTTCAAAGATGTAAGATTAACTTGACACGGTACAGAGTAAAAGATTCTTAGAGACGAACATTGCAACGGTCAAAGATTTTCTAAAAAGATGTAAGGAAATCACACATTTTACCTGCTGTGTTTGCCAAGGAAATATACGAAATAAAATATTTATTCCTTTCAATAATCTATCTTGTTCTTCATTCTCTAAGTATTCAAGTTTTTTTTAATTCTGCAAATTTGCCTAAAATATTCAAAATGAAAAATTAATAATTATCATTTTTGCTAATAGCATCAATCTTGTAACAAAAACTTTTCCAACATAGGTGCAATCTTACGATAAATACATATGATTATATATAATGTAATATTTTTGGGATTTGGTCATAAATTATGTAGAATACGCCAGGCGATAAGCCAGATATATAAAAAAAAGAAGACGTTGACTTTGACAGAATGTATTAAATGTACTGCACACTATAACGGGTTTTCTTTGCAGATGTAAAATTTGGTGTTTTGCCTGCTCGAAGGTATACCAATAATTTCAGCGTAATTTATTTTAGTGTCACGCTAACTTAAAACTGAATTCTAACTACCATATCTAATTGGATTCGAAAACTTTATAACAAGAGGACCATGGGCCACATCGCTCGCCTGAGCACTGTTGCCAGCCATAAATATGACTAATCATGGCTTTGCTATTCTTGAGAAGAACAATTTTAAAGAATTATACTATATATTTCTATGAAACACTTTGATTGGCCATTGTGGCTCCGCCCTACACCCGGGGGTCATGGTTTGAACAAATTTGAATCTACACTACCCGAAAATGCTTCTATATAAATATGATCAATCATGCCTTTGCTATTCTTGAGAAGATTTTTAAAGAATTCTTCTATATATTTCTTACTAAAAATTTGATCGACCATTGTGGCCCCGCCTTACCCCCCTACCCCCGGGGTTATGATATATACAAACTTGAACCTACACTACCTGCGAATTTTCCTTATAAGTTTAATTCATCTTTCCTGGCCAAGTGGTTCTTGAGAAGAAGATTTTCAAAAAACCAAATTTTCACTATTTCTGCATTATCTCCCTTTGAATAAGGGCGTGGCCATTCATTTGAACAAACATGAATACCTTTCACCAAAGGATACTCAGTGGCAAGTTTGGTTGAAATTGGCCCAATGGTTCTGGAGAAGAAGTCGAAAATGTGAAAAGTTTACAGACAAGACAGACTGAGAAAAAGACAGCTAGATAGACGGACAAACAGCAAGACGGACTCCAGACAAAATCTGATCAGAAAAGCTCACTTAAACAGGTAATTCCTATTCTTATGTCGATATGATATACCCTGATAAGCTTGAGATAAAAGATACCACATAGTCTGACACAAATGGATTTGGATATTTTACTTGAAAAAGACGTTAATTACATGTAACCCCCGTCGTGCATATTGATGCCAATTACTTATTGACTGTTAAAAAAATCATTAATTTTTTTTAAAAATATATTTTAAAAGGATTTCTCCTTAACATGTTTTTGCACATCTTATAAGAAGAAAAGTTGTCCAATCATAAAAACTAACAACAAACTAGTCTTCATGTATCATTATCGTAAGTTTGTCATCTTTTTTAAATGCATATACATTGTATGTTTGCATAATTATATTCAAATGCTGACAGACGTTTTTCATAATTGTTAGTCCATTATTTATACACTGAATTGACGACGTATTTTCCGTTATTTTCCGATCATGACAAGAAGCACACTGTCGGTGTGACCGGTCAGCAGGGGATGCTCACTCCTCCATGGCACCTGATCCCACCTCTGATGTTTTGGAGGTCCGTGTTTGCTCTGCTCCTAATTTGTATTGTTTTATGAACTTTGAGATTGAATACTGTTCGTTATCTCCATATCCTTTTTCATGCATCAAATGTCGTTACGTTAATTGTTCAACTACCATTTTCTAAAATAATCACTTTATTTTGTTAAAACCCTCGCTTGAAAAGCTTAAGGGTATATAGTAATCGGGATGTCCGTCCTTCGTCTGTTACGCTTTGGGGTACCCATATCTTGTCCGCAACTCCTCTCACACCACTGAATGAAATTTGATTAGACTTTCAAAGAATTATTATAGCATATTTCCATTGTGACCTCCTATTTTACTTTTTGATCCGATACATATTTTGGGTTTCCCATAGCAATACATGCACATTGCCCTTTTATTGATATGGGAGACTGGGATATCATCTAGAGAGCTCATTGCTCACAAGACCTCCACATATTTTTTTACATTTGAATGCTTTCTGGGCCCACAATTGAAAATAAATGCATTACCTACTCTGAATGCCATTTTGGGTATTTGAATGTGGCTTGAACGAAAAGAATACTTCTTTTTGGATAAAATATTAAATTTTGAAAAGTAAAAACATCAACGAAAAATTAAAACGTATCTCAATTTTAATGCAACTTGCTTTCTTTCTTTCTTATCTTATTAATGCATTTTGTTTTTAATGGACTGATAACTGGAGCAGTTAAACGAGCAATATTTATTGTCAAAGGAAGTTTTCGAAGGTGACGCAAAAGACAATATTTCGTTTTGAGTTTTATTAAAATCATAAGATCCATTATCAGTATTTTAGAAATGTCTTTCTTCCTACAGTTTGCTCCCACATGCACCACATTCACCTCTGTTAACCTTGGTACATGTACATGTATAAATCTACAAAATTCTTGAACAAATTGTAAGCGGTGAAAATTAATATTCAAACAGTTTAAATCATGATGGAAGCCATAGCACAAAATGTTCAAAAGTTATGGCCAAGGATAAGTTTTTGAATGGAAGGTCAAACTCCAAGGACAGAGGTCAAAGTTGTAGGTTTCTTAAGAAAGGTCTTGTCACAAGTATTACATATGTGAAGTATGAAAGCCCTAGCCCTAATTGTTCAAAAGTTATGACCAAGGTTAAACATTTAAAAGTGATCAAACCCAAAGGTCAAGGTCAAAGTTGTCGATATCCAACAGAACGTTTTGTCACAAGGATTGAAAAAGTGTAGTATAAAAGCCCTAGTCTTGGCCTTCAAAAGTTAGTGTCAAGGTTTTTTTTTAAAAGTAGGTCAAACTTCAAGGTCAAGGGATCAAGGTTCTTGGTATTCAATGAAGGGTCTTCTCACAAGAATGACATATGTGAAGGATGATACCCCTAGTACTTACCGTTCAAAAGTTATGGCCAAGGTTAAAGTTTTTTTGTAAGTATGGAAATCTCCAAGGTCCAGGTCTAAAGGTCAAATTTGTGGGTATCCAATGAAAGGTCTTGCTACAAAGAATATAAGTGAAAAGGAAAGTCCTTGTATTTACAGTTCAAAATTTAAGGCCAAAGTAAAATTTTGGAATTTTTGTGGAAAAGTGGGTCAAGGTCAAAAGGTCAAATTTGGTAGTACCCTAAGAAAAGTCTTGTCACAAGAAACATACATGTGAAATATGAAAGTCATAGTTTCACTAAATCAAAAGTAATGGACAAGTTAATGTTTTTGCGGACAGACAGACAGACGGACGGACACGACAAAAACTATATTCCCTCAAATCTTCGATTACGGGAGCATAATGAACTAATTTTTTAACTAATGTCCCCTTAAAGGAATTCTTAACTTAATTTAATTTTTACTCCGGAAAATATTATTACTCCGGAAAATATTATTTAATTACCGACAAAATAAGTAAATATATATAAGACAGTCCAAACTCCATTCCGCCTCAATTCTCCGGGACTGCTTTCCCTACGAATAATGATATGAAGTTGTTCTAAACAAATATGCCTCGATTCACATTATTACCAAATTATATTTGAAAAGAATTATTAAAAGAACTTATTTCTCAATCTTGAGTTTACTAGGTCTTGACCTTAAGGAATACCGCGTTTTAAAATAGATAAAATATCATTTTTGTTCATATAAATTTACATTTTTTATTACAGTTTTAGCATTTATATTTAACACGTTAAAGCTTGTAAAATAATTGTTTATGGAAGTAGTATAGCGAAAGACTACTCTGAATAGCTAGGGAATGAAAACAAAATGCCAATTTTGTACTCGAATCTTGTACAACGAGTGTTGACAGAGGTCTTGTGAGCGTAGCGGAAGATAACTCTGGATAAAGAATGTGTACATCCCTGCTTATCGGTCTCAGCAGACGTGTGCCATAATTTTGAAATGAGGGGAAAATCCACAGACAATAATAGGATATGAATAAATACTAGTATATAAAAGTCATTCATTTTGATAGGTTGTATTTACTAACTAGGTCATTATATCGACCATAGATCTTGATAAATGATTTCAAACGAGATTCAATCGAAATTGTTGCTATTTTTGTATATTTCACTTGCTTATCAAGGGCTTGCCTAGAGTAAGAAATAATTTTAAGTAGAGCATGTTCTTGCGTATCGAATCAATTATTAGCCCCGCATGCAGGTGATAAGGATATATTTCCACATAAGTAAACGAAGTTGACAATTCAATATACATGTATTAATTAAGCTTTTGTCTCAAAATTTAACTTAAATAGTTATTGTCCATGTCAATTTACTACACGGGTCAGAAATTTATGCAATATATAAATGAAAATCCTACCTCGTGATGAGAGTCCAATTTCATTCACCAAATGTAATTCAGTCATATTTACCACTTTAATTCTGAAAAAATGGGGAGATAACCTGCCTTTCTATAAACGAATTAACAGTCTAGACGAACTCCAAAAACGGCGTTAACGGAAGTGAGAATTTCAGTCCAGAAAAGACTCCAAAAAACGAGTCCACGCATGCGCAGTTATATCAAAAAACGGCGAAAAGTGGGCTCTTACAAAAAGTGCTTTTGCAAAAAATTGGATTACCTTATAATAATGTAAGTTCTCAGAAATGATTTATGATAAATGTCTCTAGAGAACGTATTTGTTAGATTTTTGATTTCATGTACAAATAGTTTTTAATTTGAAGTTAAAGTTGACCAACTTCGAGCTTCAGCCAGACCTCGTACAAGTAGTATAAAGAATACAAATTAAACGGTCTTAATCTTATTAAACATCACTGTGATTGATAATTTGTTTGCAGTGACTAAGTTAGTCATTTAAGAACTACTTTTACTGATTTTAGAAGTGTTTTTGTAATTAAGAGACGCTGGCAAATTTTCAGTTGCTCGAATTTCCTCTATCTTTCCATGATTAATAGTAAAAGGCAATGTTTGGAATTAACGGGGGTGTATTACTTGATTCAACGGCTAGCACACACCGTAGGTTATTGTTGGGTATGGATTCTTCGGTCTTTTAATTTCCAAGAAATACCCAATTCAATACTTCTTCATTAACAAATAAACATTGAACATGTTGAACTTTAGGTAATTTATTTTCTCAAGAATTGTAAAAATTAAATTATTACTTCGGTTTAATCATCATTTTTGAAGATTTTAATGAATCCCAAGAACTCGTAGATCCCCAGTAAAGCCAAGTCATTCCTGCAGAAGATGATGTCCGTTTCTTGTAGTATATTCCATTGAGATTACAATGGTGACACGTATTGAACCACCATCCATTGCCGTAAGAAGCAGCACAATTGCTGCCCCATTTATCATTGTCATTATCCTTTGTAGAAAATTTCATTCCATTATGATAAGAAAAACTATCCTCTGTAAATAAAATAAAATAATGCATTGGTGTATTATTACTGTTATTCAAAGTACGGAAACATATTGCTCTCTGAAATGTACACAATACTAGTACTAAGTCGGGCAAACGAGATGTTTTAAGGTGTGTGAGCTATTGGTGCATACATTCGCTGTGTTTTTCTACTAAGCCAACTTTGAAATTGATTTGAATACCATTTTCGTGTACATACTCACGTAAATCATACAAACTTAAACTATCGCTTTGTAAGAAATATGCAGGCTCTCGTGCAAGTCTGTGTCATTGACACACCAATAATTTACACTAAACCTAAAAAAAATCGATTTACATTTTCAATGTTTGAAGGCACCAAAAATATGCTCAATATTTGAATTCCTTCAGTTACATTTTTACCAACGTCGTTGTAACCTCATTGTGACACCACTTTAGCGTGAGTTTCTCCGTGTACTTTTTTTACTCCTAAGTATATGTACGAAAACGGCATTCAAATCAATTTCACTGTTGACTTAGTAGAAAAAAAACAGCGAATTTAAATATTTGACAATAAACTGAAAGCAGAATTATAACCCTCATTCTTTTTTAATTTAAGAATATAGAAGAATCCATGATAAAAATATTTGTAGATTTATCTTTTATCACAGATTTTGTGGATTGTGTCTGCCTTACTTGTCACAAAAACCTTAACGTTGCATTTGCGTCGGAAGCAATATTGAACAGGAAGGGAGGCTAATTTGACGAAAGAAAATACCTTGACCAAAAGAAGAGAAAAGAATTAACGAAAACCTAGCTAACCCGGTTCCGGCGCCTATGCTGTTTGTAAAGTAGCACACAATGTTCTACTATCTTGCATTTGTAAAAGGTGGTGTGCCATACAGTAAAAAATTAAATATCTAAACTTAGCTCTAATTTTGCACACACTTAATAATTACTGACATTTAAAAACTCATGGAATATTATATTTACCGAAAATATGTAAATAATTGGCCCATGGGACAATTTGCTAATTGACAGTTATTTTATTCTTATGGTCATACGCAACGTAGTTTGAACTTTATTGGGTTCTTCCCTGGAGTTGAAGAGTTCCACTAAATGAAGGATCTGTCTGCAATATATTTTAAATGTCTATATATGGATTTGTACACCTATTCTAAAACAATTTTTGATGAAAAAAATCTGGAATTTATGTTTTGTAATTTTTGTACATTTTTCTTTGATTAATGGAATTTTTTTCAAAATTTGATATTTTTTTAAAACCCCTGGTAACGCATGCTGATTTTTGTCTAAGAACATGTAATGGTATTGTAAGTTTAGATTAGGAATATCTTGAAAAATTATCAGTAGGTAAGGTACCTTCCTTTGTCCTTAAGGGAGGGTAAATTTTAAATCAGATTGATCATTTTCAAGGTCTCGCATAAATATAAATTTCCAAGATGACCAACAGAGAAACATGGTGATGAGATTTTTTTTACAAACTCCAAAATTTCATTTCGGGATGGCGTGGGGGTGGGGGCTAGTTACCACCACTCAAGATAAAATGATTTATTTTTGCAGTCAACATTTCTAAGGAGAGATTATTTACCATCTTGCAGCGCTGTTTTCAGCATCGAAAATTTCGCAAATACAAATATCTGCAATGGATACATACTCATGCCAAATGATCCTTTGTATCCTCCAATGGTTAACTTGTACTTGTCTGATTTACTTCCGACAACAAAAGATGAGTAGTAAACAAATCCTTTCTCGCCAGTGAACCTCTGCAAATCGATTCTTAATTTCATTTTTCCTCCCGTTGTTAATGCATGGACAGCATCATTACCTTTAAATAAGAGTGACAGGTCAATTATTTTCATTTTAGTCTTAATGTCCCTATATGAATGAATTTAAAGGTAAATTTCTAGATATTTAAAGCATATTTTAGTTTATTTTATATACTTAGTTCTTTTCGAAAACTGAAAAAAAAACATTCACCTTATAATTAAATCCTCTACATTTCTATGTAATTTTAAAAAAACTTACATCTCTACGAATCTTCCATTCTATAATCTTTTCTTTGTATTTAGGACAATTATTTTATTTCATTAATTTAACCTAAAATATCTTCTTATGATAAGACATTGTTCAAGAAAAGTACTTATCCATTTATGTACGATCATAAAGTTTCAAAATATTCCAAAATACTTAGTAATGAACAGCATTATCAAAATTGTAATGAAATAGATTTTTTTATTCAAAGAAATATATAAGAAACTGACCAAACCAATATTCATGTTTAGGGTGACCGAATCCTTCAGCAAAGTTCTTCCATTTCTTACTCTGAAAATCTGTTGTTCCATCCATTCTTCTCTGTATTACCTAACATTATTGACAGAAAGACAATAAAAAGAAAGTTAATAACTAAAGGTTCTATTTGATATTAATAGGCGTACGAACTGAGAGTAATAATTTTAATAAGTTTACCACGATATATAGAATACTATGAAGAAGGATATGGAGATACAATGTTACGAACAGTATTCAATTTCAAAGTCCATAAAACAATACAAAATAGGAGCAGAGCAAACACGGACCTCCGAAACATCAGAGGTGGGATCAGTTAAACGTCCGATGACCTTTTTTCTTTGGAATTCTTTTTTTTTTTTTTTTTTTGCTTGTCAAGAATTCTTTGTAGCTGATAGTGACCCCAACTGAAAATGTTTGACCGCATGTGACGCCTAATATTTTACTCGAGTTATACACAATATTTTACTCAACTTATTACTCATATAAAAAAAAACCCATTAAATCCACTCACTGTCCATCCCCCTCCGTCTGTCGTCATGTCACAGTACACCTTTCGTTTGGTTCCACTACTAGGATAGATTGTGTACACGCCATCTCTGTTTCTTCTGTGAGGCTTCTTCTTTAAAATCTCAGAACAATCTTTAAACTTTTCAGGAACTGTCATATAAATTGATTGTATCATACAGACATTTTGTAAAAGTAATATTTCAATATAATGCAGTGTCTTGTGCCTCACATGATAAAATTTTATTTTTCAGACTTTTCGGAATATTTGTCAGGTAATTTTGAATGAAGACACAAATCGTTTCTATATTATACTCATATCATTCTATCTGTACACCCATTGAATTATTAAAACAATCTGTTGATTCTTATGCGAAACTAAAGTAAATGACAGACATAATCTATAAAGACGTGAAAAATATGACTAGAAATACTCAATGAAGATTTATTGTCCATGGAATATATTGTTTACTTTAAAAAGATTCTGACATACATTTTGAAAAGACAAGGCCTCCGAATAACTTGTATTTGGACTGAAGAGTCAGGACTATTGGACCACTAAGGGAGGCAGACATATCGGTGTGCTGCCATGGTCCGTGCTTTAGAAAAGAACCCACCTCACCTGTTGAACGAAAAAAAAAATACAAATTGAAAGAAGTGATGTATTATTATGATTTGTGAAAGTATTATGTGTTATAAGTTATGAATAAAATTGATTTCATCTTTTGATAAGGCATTTCTCTTGCAAATACATGAAAGAAAACTGCTTACTTTTAACAAAAGAATGTGGTCCTTTTATTGACAATCCAGTTATCAAGCTGTAAAATTGGGAAAACGCGAGTATCAAAAAACACAACATCCTTCTTCCTCGGAGAAGGGCATTCAAATGACGAGTTTACACATTTCTTGCGTGCTTCTAAACATTTGATACATTTACATGATGTTTACTGTCATTCAAATACACAATTATTTTGAAACATAAGATTTAACTTAAAATTTTCAATATGTGACATCCTTTCATTCTTTACTGGCATTTTTTTTTTTTAATTTATGATAATTTTTTTATATATGACACAGGAACCCAATAAATTTTTTCAACACTTTCAAAGAGTAAAATTAATTTTCAAAGGGATTTCGATACGGTTTTAAGGCTTGTTTTGTATAAATATTTATTAGTTTTTTATGGAAGGGAATTACCGCCAAAAGTCTATGTATCTTGCTTTTATTCTTATTCTGACTACTTCTTTATGTTTTGTTATTATTGTAATTATATGTCACTTTATTGTTTTCATATTCGTCTTTATTAGATTTCACTTTGACTTTTATCCTTCTTCATTTTGCCCTTACTTCTATGTTGCTTTATTCTTGTAAATTCATTTTACTTTCTTTTAAATTGATACAGTTTCTTAAATGATTATCTGATTAATTGAATTCAATCACACAAAGAATGAAATATATTCAATGAAGACGAATACAAGTTGTCAAAATTTAGTGCCGCATTATAACGCTAGGTGGCAGGGGTGTTCGCTACGAGTGTTGGTAAAACTAGGTAGGCAAATCCGGGCCGGGGTTATTCGAGATTTTTCAATTTTATGCCTTAAAACTTTATCAATTAAACTTAAATTTTCAAATGATGTTTGTTATAAGTTCAGGTATGTGCTTCGATAATGCCATTCCCTCAAGATGGTAATATTTCCCCTGGAAGACTGACTACATATTGATGCTTCCTTCGGAAGACTATATATTGAGACTTCCCCCGGGGAAGTTTCAATATATAGCTAGTCTTCTGTGGGAAATCTCGCTGCATATAGCAATTCGTCCCCCTTCATAGTTTCACTCATGGCCATTGAGCTTGGGGGATCTTTTTCCCCCCCCTGGAATTTACAAGGTTAAGAAATGTATATACTAAGCAAGAAAAAAAATTACCTTGGAACCCCCCCCCCCCCCCACGGTTAACATGAATATGTGTGAAATGGGAATGAAAAGTGAAGGAATTTTTTGTAGAAGTCATAGACTACAACCCCCACCCACCCCCAACGAAATAGGATTTTCAAGTTTGGGCGAGTTTAGGTTTTTTTTGTTTGTTTGGTTGTTTTTTTTTTGCTTGTCAAGAAATGGGATTGGGTTTTTTTTGACAGGGGTGGAGGCCCCCCCCTTAGAAAAAAACTCTTTATCCGCGCCTGCACCGGTAGAGGGGCATGGACAAGAAACATTTTCCTAAACGTAACAGACTTTTTTACTACTGGCAAAGTTCAGCGTAAGGTATTTTGCATCCCTTGCACTTTTTGTTGCAGCACTAATAGTCAATTTATATTTTAAATGTCATGTACTTAGTGAGTAATATTTGGCGACAACCCCCCCCCTCCCCTTCACCACCAAAAAAATTTTCAAGTTTTAAGATGTTTTATATATCTCCTGGCTGATGTAATTTTAATTTACAGGTAAAAAGATACGCCGTGCAAACAAACAAACTAAAGATATTTCTTTTCTTTATTGAAAAGTACTATTTCAATATAAAATATTATAGCAGAAAAGAAGACCGGGGAGTTTCTAGTATGCTTGGGGTGTAGCAACTGGTCTTTTGTTGAACATTTTCAGTAGTAAAAACGCTCCTCACTCCTTTGCAAAGCCCCGTCCCTAGAATCACACGCATGAGCAGTTACTATCTGTCGTGAATATAAAGTTTACCCTGCAGTGGAAGGTCCTGAAAAACAACTCAATTTATAAGAAGTAACTCTTTCCAGTAGAGCTCAAATTATTTAACATTTTTATGTCAATATAACTGAGAGGGATCTTTTATCCAACAAATAACTTTAACAGACCTCGTTATATTTTTTCAGGCGAGAGAACAGTGACGTAGCATCGTTTTTGAAAATTCAACCCACGATGTGAAAACTACTTGACAAGCAAAAAAAAAAACAAGGAAATTGTCCACTCTAAAATACATGCGCCAACGGGGAGGGGGAGGGGGCGGGCAAGCCCCCACTTCAGCCTTCCGCCCTATACGACCATAGTGAGACTTGAATCTTCCGCTTTTGGTGTGAATTTTATATACATGGACACGATGCATATATTGTTTAAAATGGGGAAATGATCTTATTTAAAAAAAAATGGCACGTATAGTTTCAAACGATTCAATGTAAAAGTGCACATTAAAATTTTATCGTGCACAGCAGATTATTATATTGTTCCGAGACGATTCTTATTTTTAAAAAAGAGGACATAATTAGTTTTATAGCAAACGGGTCATTTCTTGTAGACTAGTGCAGTTTACCTATGTTTACCTGCATTGTTAAAATAATTGAATTATGAAAACACTACTAAAATGCTTTTATTATTTATTCATATAGGACGGATAACTTTTATTCATACACTAAAAACTTTAGTATATAAACATTTTAACAATTATAAAAAAAAGTGGGGGGAAGGCCCTTCAATGCACATATTCAGTAAATTATCCCCATAAAGTTATGTCTTCCGAGGTAACAGAATGCATCTGGTACCTGGCCAAACCTATAACAAACATCAATTGAAAATTTAGGTTTTATCGATAAAGTATTAAGGCAGAAAATTGAAAAAATCTCGAATAATCCCGGTCCGGGTTTGCCTACCTAATTTTAACAACCCTGTCATTTAGCGTTATAATGCCGCACTAAATTTGGATTTATATGTTCTTGTATTCGTCTTCATTGAATATGCTTTATTGCTTGCGTGACTAAATCTACGTTTGTAACGGAGATAATCATAATGATTTACTTAAGAAACAGTATCATTTTAAAAGAAAGTACAATGCATTTACAAGAATAAAGCAACATTGAAGTAAGGACAAAATGAAGATTGAAAAAGGTTAAATGTGAAATGTATATAAAGACGAATATGAATACAATAAAGTGACATATTATTACAATAAGAACAAAGAATATATATAGGTAGGTAGAATAAGAATAAAAGCAAGATAAATAGACTTTTGGCGGTGGGCGTAGCTGCCTATACGCATACGCCATGGCGTGCAATTTTTACATCCAAAAAAATTACTACTCATTTTTCATAAAATGTTATTATTAAAAAAATGATTATATCGTCATATAAAAAATTAAATTTTGGATTCACTGTTAACTGTACTATGCCTGCAGGCCTAACGTTATATATGTAATACCTATAGTTAATCCGGATTTACAAACTCTTTTCATAAAAATTCCGCGCACACTTTTCATACAACTTAACACAGATTCTTTTTTCAGCGCTATAAAATTTTTAGAGTGTATATTCATATTGCTAACCATGCCGGGTAGCAAGCGCAACTGCAGAGAGGTCCTTGCAGCGTTTTGCGGCGATGAAAAGGTCCGTCCGTTCCACTAGAGAAATGACAGATTGTCATCTTTGGACTTCTTTTATATTCACAGAGATTTTAAAATTGATATAGAAAAAGCAATGGAACAATTTGTTAATGCTAAATCCAGAAAATATGGATTTTGGAGAATTTTATAAAATTTAAACGTTTAAAACACGAAACTTGACGCCGCACGTTTTGGGGAAATTAAATTTGCTGGATTGAAATTGTTTTGTTTTATTTTCATTAAAAAATTAGACAAAAAATGGAACTAAAAATACCTTTTTAAAGTAATCACAAAAATTCTTTCAATGCACTTGATTTTATATAAAAATAAAAACATAAATATTTTTTTAAATATCAATAGAATCCTATTATTTTTTGGTGTCATAAATCAAAATGTGCGAAGTTGTTACTTCATAGTCGTTGCATACGTTATATATTTAAAAATACTCGTAAATTTTGTTCAGTCTAAACGTGAAAACCCAGGAGCTTCCGTATTAGTCCCCAAATTTTAAAGATCTGGTTAGGGTTAGGGTTAGCCCTAACCCTAACCCGAAATAACCCGTAAAACTTGGTGTGGAATCCTAAGGCGACCCCGGACCCCCTGCCTATTTTTGGCGTGCACATCATTTTCGTCTAGCTACGAGTTGTAAATAGCGAGTTTCCCTAGAACTGACAGTGCAGATACAGATGAAGCAGGCGCATTAGGACCAGCAATAGAGTATTCTTTCCGACAGTAGTGGAGACAGAAAAATTCAACTTCCCTTCATGTCAGCATCCAGTGTGCGAAAGGTGCGGAAACGTGCATTCTAACGTTTCATGTTTTGCATTTAACCAGAAGTGCTACAAATGTCACAGAATTGGACATTTTTCTAGAATGTGCTTCACAAGGATTAAAGAATTAAAACCTAAAAGTGATAATAAAGGACCGGTTGCTATCAAGAAAAAGACACGGGACATAAAACGACTATGCAAGTATCTGGAAAATAAACGAATTTTGCGAGAATTGCCTTTCAGCTCTCTTCGAGACAACCAATTCCGTTCTTTGTGTGATAAATCAGGTACCCTACGAACTGAGCTAAAAAAGCTTAAAAATCAACTACCTACGTCTAATCATGGTCTAATGAAGAGAGAGAAAAAAGTATGGTAGTTCAATTAATAGGAAATTACAAAACGAAAATGCGAACCTAAAAAGCAGTTAGAACAACAATCAAACAACTCAAATATCTATCTTAAGAAAATTCAAAAATTACAAGAAGGCGCTCAAGGTGACAGAGTCATTATGGAATTAATGCAACGGAGACTACAAGAAATTGGCCGTGAACATTAAATCAGTATGTCATGAAAATTCAGGCAGACGCCGAAAAGACTTCTCATCAGTTAAGGGTCCAAAACAACGTGTTCGGGCCCTCGAAGAATTACAGAATCAAAAAGATCATTTAGAATCCTTGTTAGACAATCAACGCCGTTGTCAGTCTCGGAGATGTCAAGGATCTGGAAGACCAAAAGAGGCCGGTCTTAATAAAAAAATTCAAAACACGAGGACGTGTTTTACGCGAAGACGGAGCATGTGTTACGGTGTAAAATACGTTTTCGGACTTATTATAAAATGTTTTGTAAATTAAGTTTTCGGACTTTTTGTAAATTTTTGTCAAAAATTTTCTTATATTTCGGCAAATGTGATAAATTATATGGGTCAATATAAAAAAAAGCAGCTAAATGGTTCATGAGAAAATTGGAAATACAATTAAATATTTCCGTTTCTTTTTTGTATCTAAATTGATAAAGCTGCACAATATTTTGGGAAAACAACATTTAGCAAACAGTAGGAAGGCCATTTTTTTCAGAATGTTCTCGTAAATATTATCAAACGGTGTTTTTCTGTCATTGGTATTACCTTATAAAATTTTGTTGTATAGAATCAAGTGAAAAACCTATGAATGCAAGCTATGATAAACATTTACTAGTATTACTCAAGTTTACTGATAAGTCCAAAAGTTTCATTGTCCAGTGATGAAAATTAAGTTTTCAATCATATTTGTACATTGCCGTGAGACAAAAATAAAAAGACACACGCTATACTATGCTGTAAATGTGGTGCCATGTGTGTATAAATCAAAATAAAATAGTTTATGATTTTTTTCAATGAGTAAAATTAGGTAATATAAAGTTATCTCTTACATTTAAACTTATTAAAAGGGAAAAATAACACCTTTTAGGTTGGTTACTCCACTGACTCAACTGTAACACCAATGATCGAAATCAGTAATACCAATGACTTAGCACTTAAAAACTAGCAATTTAACATAATACAACATGAAATTTTATGTGAAAGACAGAATACACTGCATGACTAACATACAGAAATGAAATAAGTTTCTGGGATTTCATACTTAAAATGATCTTATAACAAAAAAGAAATCTGGTAACACCAGTGACTGAGACATCCCATTGTGATCATAGCATAATACAGATTTAATCATTTAAAGCTACAAAAAAAATGAGGTGTACTGTCATTTACATTTAAAGAATACGTGATAAAATTATGTAGATATGTAGATAACTTTAAAAAAAATATAAAGGAGAAAACCCCCTTCAGAAGGGAAAATATATTTTCTGAGCATTAAAAAAATGTTTGTCATTGGTGTTACATCTATATATGATCTGAAGTTGTCATTGGGATTACCATATATTTGAAACGTCTGTAAGTGGGGGAAAAATATCTATTGGAAAATAAATAAAAATACTTTCAAACACCATAAATTAGGTTTGCAAAGTAGAATACAAATAAATAACTTTTCTAAATAAGAACAATATATTTTGCCTCCAAAAGTACTTGTTTTGCCAAAGGTGTAACCATTCCTGTCATTGGTGTTAAACTCTGGGAAGTAATGCCAATGACAGTAACACCAATGATGTATTAGTCATAAAATGATCTGGTATATTTACCCTGGATAAAGTAAAAGTTTTGTCCACATTGCTATCAATTCAACTAAAGAACATCTTACGTAAATGAGTTCAATGAATATCTAAAATTGTTTTGAAATAACGATGGAAACACCACTGACAAAAAAAGTCTGTACTAGTGTACTTTTTTACTTCTGAAGTCCATCAATATGTTCTGATCATGAATATCAAAGAACTTTTTCTGTTGTTACTTTGGTTAGAAGTGATGTAATATGACTTAGGACTGTTTATATTCCTAATTGTAAACTTTATGTAAAATTGTAAATTCTCTTTTTCAAATGCATTGGAATATTGCATTACAAAGAACTATCATCGTCGGAAACCCACGAGTTGAAATATCGTCTTTACTTATCACCTGGTGATAAGTAAAGATGAGATCATCTTTGGGTATTCGGTACGTGGTCAAACTATATGATATAAAAAAAATCATCTGACTTTGGCCTAAAACGTCAGAATGAAGTGATTATTTTGATTATTTAAAGAATACGCACAAATCGTCCCAAAAAAAAATGCATGTATATTTATTGAATCGAGAATTTCAGCCAATGTGTATACATGTTTCCTGTAACTTTCCGCTAACTATAAATCTTATTCTTTTAAAATTAGCTGGGTTTTCTCATATATGAAGTTAATAATGTACGAACGTTAAAGATGCAGGATTCTTATTTTATTTCTTCAATTTACAATATTAAATTTCTAATTTTAGATTATTTACATCAAATTGATTTTTAAGGTAAATTAGTACATTATGAGATATTTTGTTGATAAACACAGATAAAAATCTTTTTTAACGGTTTACATATTTTTGAAATTTCTGTCAGATGGAACGTTAAATAGTTCCCTATGTTAAGGTATTTTGCATGCAACAGATATAAATTTCCAGCCGACAATGTCTGAAATCTTGCCGACTCGGCGTTAAGCAATAATCAATCAATGATATGTATACTGTTCAACATGATATTCTATTTACTTATTTATTCTCTACATTATGGATAATAGAAATTTGATGAAAAGACGATTGGGTTTTTATTAGGAGGGGGGGGGGGGTTGATAATGAAAGGCACAGAGTGGTTAATTTTTTGTCGAGCTATTCGTCCAATTACAACCAAGCGAGAGTGATAAGGAGGAAAAGAGGTTATATATGAACGAACTACCGGGTATTTGAAAGTGAATGTAGCTGCAGTAGAAACGGTTTTAGGAAAATAATCCTAATAAAATGAGCTAACTTTGAGACACAAGGCTAGTATCACAGCATGTTTGATTTCTCATAGTCGCTACAGGTGTATGTAAAAATGGATGTGATTTTTTTTTAAATTTCACTTAAGAATAATTATTGTAGCATGATTTTAGTTGTGATTTTACTGGCTGCATGGTTCATGAATTTTTTTAAGAAACGAGGCATTTCTGAGAGCGACCCCCTGTAAATTTGGACTCGCACTGGTTCCCTTTTCCTTTACATGGTGATTACGCAAAATCAAACATATTGTGTTAACTAACTTGCATGCTTTGAGGATACAGGCTTTATCAAACTTAAAAGCAGCATACATGTACATCTATATTTTGTTGATTGAAAGTTCAGTTGTTCATAGAGACGAATCTGTCGGTACGAAAGACAGAAAAGTAGAAATCAAAGATCTTTTTGGGGATTGAGTAGTCGGTTTTTAAAGAATTTAAAATACAGTTAACACAGTTTTGGGAATTGCACATCATGATCATCTATTTTTTTATAATTGACTTTTCAAGCATTTTAACTTAGACACGATAACCACTTGGACTGCTACGCGATGACAGGTGCCCCTACCGAACAACTGAGAATAAACCATGACGTCACAATTGAATCGTGAAAAATCAACCATACTATCAGAGTTAATTTTGCAAAGCATACCAGTTTCAAAATGTTATAACTTTGTTATAAATGAAGATATTTTCGATTCTGTTTCAGCTCTCCGTGATTTTACATGGACCATGAAAATACACGTAAATCTCAAATTCGATAAATTTTGCCATAAGGTCGATTTCTATCCGACGAGGCTCATTATATAAACTTTTCTGGCCAAATTCTACTGTGCCTAATGGGGTTTCAAGGTATGTTAACATAGGGGGTTTCAACTCAAAGACCTTTTCTATGTATTAATCTTGGGATTTGGATTCCTGGTTCATTCACCACGAAGAAAAAGTGAATGGCCATATGGAAGGCAAAAGATTTGTTTTTCACCGATGTGCAAAGACTTTTAGGCAACTGAAATTCATATTTTTTTATATCGTCGGTGCTATAACAGTGCCAAAAATCCAAAAATAAGAATCCAATGCTTACATTTACATTCTCTAATTTTCTCTCTGTATGATTGTAAATTACTAAATTTAGCGCATGTCAGACCTGATGTACATGTAAGAGCCGTTTGTGACATTAATTGTTAAATGGGGGAGGGGGGGGGTTGATTGATTGTACTGTTTAACGTCCCTCTCCAGAATATATTTCACTGATATGGAGACGTCACCATTGCCGGTGAAGGGCTGCAAATTAATTAGGCCTATGCTCGACACTTACGGCCTTTGAGCAGAGGGAGGGATCTTTATCGTGCCACACCTGCTGTGACACGGGGCCTCGGTTTATACGGTCTCATCCGAAGGACCGCCCCATTTAGTCGCCTTTTACGACAAGCAAGGGGGTACTGAGAACCTATTCTAACCCGGATCCCCACGGGGCCGGGGGGGGGGGGGGTGACATACAAATGTTATATTTTTATGTTAAATTATTCCATTGAATTTAATTAAATTGAGTTAAAACAATGCGCATTTTAACATTCCAAGAATATTGAAAAGGTATATGATTTCTACTATGTATTCTATTGGTTTGGTGTGTTTGATAGGATATTGAATGCAATTATATAAGAATTCCAATGGAATTAAAAAATGCACTAAATTGGAAGGTAATACATTCTTACAACCCGTGCGCATGTCATTTGATTAGCAAAGAATTTTCCAAACGCAAAAAATCACCGCTTCGGAGTATATATACGTTACTTAACCGAAACCCCGCATGTGCCCCTATTCACGGTGAAACGGCGTCAAAACGCCGAGTGGAAAAGTTGACTTACACCATGAAATGGTGCTTATCCCGGGCAGAGAGCACAATTTAAAAAAAAAAAATGAGTAGATTTGAAAATTCAATTCCAGTGTTTTTAAAATATTGCAGCACTTGAATAAAAAAAAATTTATGTCTCATTTTCCATAAAAACGGTACGATATTTTTCCGATGTAATTTAAGAAACAGATTTTTAATTTTTTAGCCAATCAAAATTTCGGGATTTAAAATTCTCGAACTGGACATAAAACTACATACTTTCAACCAATCAATTCTTTAAGAAGAAAATGAGTGGATTAACCACGTCAGAGAAGAAGGTGATTTACGCTTTATCATTGTGCATGTATAATCAATTCGCTGCATTTCATTTCCGCAAATCTGCATAACATTTCTAATATTTTTTAAAGTTTAATTTCCGACATTCATTTCTTTTCATTTCGGAATTGTATGTTACGTTAACCAAGTAGATGGAAATGGAATTTTAAAAGAATTTATTTCAAAGCTATTTTCAAAATATTAATAAAACATATTAAAGTTCTGCACATAGAAATCTGTACATCTTGCACTAAGTATACTTATAAGAGTTCAATGAGCAATTTTTTCAAAATCACATTTTTATTCATTGCGAAAGATAATCGCGCGGAAACGAAAGTGTTACAGACAGATAGACAGAAATACAGACGGACAGACAGACAGACCCAAATTAATATTCCCCACTTTCAGTGAAAGCGGGGGACAATAATACCTGAAGTAAGCAACAACAAAAGCGGCGGCGTAAATCGAAGGTTTTTACAACGCCTGTATTTGTATATTTGCTATTTAGATTACAGGCTCAATTGTATTGTTGTTGTAGGGAGGAGGGGGGGGGGAGCATAGAACAGAGGCAATGTCCTAAAAACTAAAGCGTGAAAAATAATCTGATTTTGGTTATACACGTACAACATACGGATACGTTTTAATAAACTATCATGAATGCTTTTGTGAGAATCTAAATTTTTTCTTCTTTAATGAAAATTCTAGTCCTCCATAGATTTTAGTTTGATTAATGCGACCAACTTGTTCACTGGTGCGACTCGAGCTTTTAAAACTGAGGTTGTATAACTAAACATCATGGAAAACGATTCTATATATAAACAGAACCATGTTTTTACCACGCTGTGAAAGCATGATTCCTGCTACCATTGTATATATATCTGTAATGTTGCATCATTATCCTGTGTTAACATTCTCTATATCCTATACAGGATCACACTTCCCTAGTGTAAGTACTACAAACTCTAATTATAATTCTTCGCTTGCATTTATTTTTTTAAAAGTATTTAAACCCTTGACATAAACTTCTCTTGATTTTTGTAAACAAATTTCTTCTGAAATATTGCAATATTCTCTCGCAGATGACTTTTTAAAAATAGGTGTTTTTAAAGACATTTTTATAAGATTCCCTTTGTCGAGAGCTTTAAACTTTGTAAATACAACTAGGTGCTATTTGCTATACACATTTACAGGTATTTCAAAGAAATCTCTTTATATAACATTATAAAATAATTATTTCAGAAATACTATAAAAATATTTTTAAAATGGCTTTCTATTAGGAATAAATCATATTATTAGTATCTGAAATTAGCTGTATGAATTATCATCATATC
Source organism: Saccostrea cuccullata (assembly GCF_032062105.1). Taxonomy (NCBI): domain Eukaryota; kingdom Metazoa; phylum Mollusca; class Bivalvia; order Ostreida; family Ostreidae; genus Saccostrea; species Saccostrea cuccullata. The sequence goes on along the minus strand of NW_026928961.1, from coordinate 3,472 downwards.
ATTTCAAGGCCGTAAGCAAAAGTTACCGGGTTCAAGTCCTATAAAAAAGCTTTAAATATATTTAATGAACAAGCATTTTTAAGACATAATTAACTCTCAGTCTCTTTTCATAACCACAACAATAATATCGTAACTCGATGAATTGTGAGAAAAAATGCAGCCTTGAAAACAATTATCAGAGACTTAACAGAGTGGGAAAACTTTAACAGTGCACTATTCAATATTTTAGCTATGTAGGCCAACTCATTAGTATTTTAGTATTTCAAGAATGGTGCAAATGACACAAGGATAGTTTTTTTCCCCAACACTTGATTATGATGTCCGTCTTCGCGTCCTGTAGTATATCTGTAAGACATCAAATGTAATTTAATGATAAAGGTATTCAAAGATCAATTCCTGAAAATGCTGCAGTTTATTTGAAGCTATTGCAGACAAAGGAACAAACATACTTTGTTCAATTCTGTTTTCAATAACCAGGTTCTTGCAAAAGGATACCAACAAAAGAAGAAGCATTAAGCGGCATCAGACATGTGCGGGATATGGGCTATATTCGGAAGCGATGATGATGTTGCCATCCAATGTAACGCTGCACATAAGATTACCCACAGAGGGCCGGATGCCTTCCGACTGGAAACGATCCATCACTTCCCAAACTGTGCCCTCGGCTTCCACCGGTTATCCATCGTTGACGATTTAGCGGGAATGCAACCCATGAGAGTTTTTAAGTATCCACACATCTGGTTGATGTACAATGGAGAGATTTATAACCATAAACTTGTAAGTGTACAAGTTCTCTAGATGAAATAAATGGTATATTTTGAGAGAATTTAAGTCAGTCATTTTAATATCTTACATTGATAAGCCAATCTATTAAAAACAATCTCAGGGTTTTTTTCTTTTTCAAAGAGCAACAGTTAGAGGTCTATTTAATTATAATATGAAACTACTAGCACCCCCCCCCCCCCCCCAAAAAAAATAAAATTAAGAACTTTCAAATTCATATTGACAATCATTCTTGTTTCAAGATTCAGTTAACCCGATTTTACCAAAATACTGATTCTATCATAACCTTTAATAAAGCTGGAGGAGCAGTTTAACTTTGACACCTCTACTGAGTGTGACGGGGAGGTTATTATTCACCTGTACGCTCATGGAGGCGCTGAGTATGCCGCGAAACATTTGGACGGCGTGTTCGCCTTCATCATCTTAGACACAGCAGAACGCAAGCTATACGTAGGTCGGGACACATTTGGCGTTAGACCATTGTTCAAAGCTTATATAGAAGATAAGAAATTCCTCGCCATCTGCTCAGAAGCAAAAGGTAACTGTATACAGAATCAAAAGTACAGAGCATATTAAATGAAGTAGTTTCGAGAATAAGAATCATATATGTGGTAAATATCCACAGCTTCTTGTAAATTGTTTAGAATGCTTAGATTTTCGGGCTAAATAGTTATTTTTTTCGCAGGTCTGATGCCCTTAAAGCAGGTGTCCGATAGCGGTGTAGAGATAACACCTTTCCCTCCTGGTCATGTGGAAGCATATAGCCTCGATTTGAATGGAAGGGCTACATATATAAACACTACACGTTTCAATAAAATTGGAGAATGTCCAGCATATAAAACAATAGTTAATCCTATAGGTTTGTAATTATGCAAAAAAACAATAATGAATATTGTGTTGGCATATACGTATGTAACTTGATGCAGTGAATTTCAATTGAGATGAATTTAACGTAGATGATGACATTCTCGCTAGCATACGAGACCTGCTGGAGGCTGCAGTACAGAAGAGGACTATGGCAGAAAGGCGGATCGGCTGCTTGTTGTCCGGTAATCACCAAGTACATACTAGTAAAAATTCACTCTACGTCTTTTTCTGTGTGTGGATACCGAATTTTTATCTTTCCTACTTGTAGGTGGTCTTGATTCTAGTTTAGTTTCTGCTTTATTTGCAAGAAAAGCCAAAGAGCTTGGAATTAAGTATCCCATACAAACATTTTCTATCGGTATGGAAGGGAGCCCAGATTTGTTAGCGGCAAGGAAGGTACTTGTATGAATTACACTATGACATTATCAAGTTAAAATGTAATGTCTGTTATAATAATGGCGTTGTTTACACAGGTTGCTAACCACATAGGGACTGAGCACCACGAGATTGTATTTACTCCAGATGAGGGCATTGAGTGTCTGGAATCAGTCATATTTCACCTGGAGAGTTATGACATTACAACAGTCAGAGCATCTGTTGGTATGTCATTTTACTCTCAGATTTATTATAGAAAAACTTGAAGTTGAAAGGTATTGTTTGTGTTTGTTAACTTCTCCTCACCTTCGAAAATTTTCACGCATATCGAGGCGCATCACTTGTGGATTGGTGGCAGCAAATTCAGACTGCGTAGGACTGCATTTGTCAAACCGGCGTACGACATATTAGTATGTGCCGCTTAACTCTTGGAAAACTCGTTACTTCATTTGACCGGGGAACGTAACCCGGTGTAACGTAGAATTTTGACCGGGGTTGAAAACAACCTTGGGGGATCAGGATTCAACGATAAAATTAGATTGATCCCAAAGATGCTGAATTAGATCCTACGGTCCGTTGAGGCGCGTCGTGGAATTTTGATTATGAAACTGGATCTAAATTCAACAACATTAAAACACTTACTGTATTAATGAATTGATTATGAAACTGGATCTAAATTCAACAACATCAAAACACATACTGTATTAATGAATTGATATTTAAAGCTATGTTTTTTTTTTCTCTCGATATATTTACATTTAATTCAGTTTAATTCTTTAGATCTTCAACTTCAAGTGAACAGTCAGTACAAACGACAAAACATTAATTTTAAAAACAATTCAAAGAGGAAGGTCTAGCATTTTCTTAAGAACTTTTATGCAAATTATTTCTTTGTAGTGAATGTTTCGCGAATAATCGCAGTGATTTGTATAATATAATTTATATTAAATAATAGTTCACGACTTTTGGTCTTGCACTTTTTGACAACGTCGAAAAATACGTATATATCCTGTTTAATATTCGACTTAATGACCAGGCATAAAAAAATCGATATTTTGCCATACAATTTTTAATGATATAACAAAATAATATGCCAGAATAAAAAGGAAAAGGTATAACAAATCATTTATTGTCTGTGTTCTCGGGGAAAATATGTTTTGTCTACCCTCAAACCAAACTGTTTGGTTCTTGGATCCGACCTATTACATGTTGCCCTCGAACACCGTCAATAAGTGTATTTTGTTTTACGGTACCTTTGAAATTTGTGTCCTATATAAATCTGTGTTCGAGGGCAATATGTGTTTTGTCGGACCCAAGAATCAATTTGCCTGAGGCTGTTAGACCATATGGCTGACGCAATTCGATGCAAGACGATCTGTTACAATATATATACTCGGTACTCAGGGCCATGAAGCAGTCATTCTTTTTTTCGTGCCAGCATGTACTG
>NW_026928960.1:0-35525 GCF_032062105.1 Saccostrea cuccullata | reverse complement strand
GTTCTTGAGTGACGTGGCCGGCAGGATCTGTCCACGCTCCAGTGAGGTCTGGAACATCTGGAAGCACTCCTGGATTTGGTGGTCCCGATGTGGAGCGCTCCGGATATCACTCCAGATATCACTCCCAGCATCACGTCCGATGTGGAGCGCTCCGGATATCACTCCCAGCATCACGTCCGATGTGGAGCGCTCCGGATATCACTCCCAGCATCACATCCGATGTGGAGCGCTCCGGATATCACACCCAGCATGACGTCCGGCTTCTCTGCCTGGACGTTCTCAGATATCAGCCTGGACGTTCTCAGATATCAGCTTGTCCAGCCAGCCCATCGTTATCTCAAAGAGTTTGATGAGGTATTCCACTGTGGTTCGGAAGTCTCCACGGATCGAGAGCTCCTTCGATGCCACCACTTGATTCCTGTAATTCATTAGAAATGAATTTTAATATCAATTCTCTGTAATTATCAAACAATATCAAAAATGCTTGGCCACGCTACATTTTCAATTTCTATGAAACTTTTTGTGTGTACTCACATTGTCATATCATTAATGGTTTTATAGTTTTTTATTTCAAAAAATGTCTCGTTGCCATGTAACGGCACCTATTGTTTCCCCTGTAAATTCTTCCTAAAATTTGTCCAAAAAACGTGATTTTGTAGGTTTTACTGAATAAAAATGAGCTTAAAAGAAACAAGAGAATGGGAAAATCTACTTTTGTTTCAAAACTACCATTATTCCTCTCTAGTATAACAACATAATTTTTTAAAACTGTAATTCTACATAATGGCTTAACAACGCTTAGCTTTGGGGATTTTGGCACTTTGCCAAATTGAGAAAATTGCCATTTTAGACCCTTTTTCAAAGCGATTTTTAATACTTTGCACACTGATTTGAAATTCAGGAAACAGTGCATTGTATAGATGGTACATAAGTTAGTTTAAACATATTGAAATATTTATGGGACACTAAAACATTTTTTTTAAAAAGCTGATGAAAAATTACCCAAAATCTGCAAAATTTCCGTATTTCAAGGAACACATGCACATTTCATTAAGTTCATATAGAAAAGAAATGTTCCTTTCTACCTGTTTTGATGTCATTTACAGTAAAATTAGTCCATATCTAGGAAAAGTGTCATGTAAAAATATTCACATCCCATTTCCAAGAGCATTAATACATGTAAATATGTTCTTAGATAGGAGAACTGTGAACACCTGCACAAAATGCCCCCCCTTTCCGTAAAATTGACAATTTTGAAGTACATGTAGACTTACCAGGGCATGTTTCAAGTTTCCTGAAACAGATTTTTAACCAAAATGGCTGCGTTTAACATAACAATATTCCCAAAACTACACTGTCTTATTTACTCTTTTATAAAACATGTGTAATGAGTTAAATGTAAATGTGAACTAATTTTTTGGCATCTTAAATTTGCATCTTTATGATGTTGCAAAAATATAATACATTTTGTAATGCTATGTCAAATAATTGCAAAACCTTGTGGCTTTTACTTTTTCAAGATTTGGTCAAACTTTGGAGACACTGTCCCCCACAAGTATCATTTTAAGGAAGTTCTTCCTTTCATTTTACTAGGTTCCTGCCAACATCTCATCACACCAACTATATCAACCTCCTTTAAATTTCTTTTTTTTAACATGTAAATATAAATTCTGAAAACAAGAGAACTTTTTGCTTTTTTATTTTTTATATATGCAACATTTAGAGTACATTTATTCTCAACTATGGTACATATCATTAGATTTACGTGACAAATTCTACTGTTTCTGCTGCTCAGAAAATCTTGACTCAGATTTTTCAATTTTAGAGTTTTAGTTGGTCAGGCATGTACCAGTAATGACCTACATTGACATACGCAAGTAACACTGATAATTAGTTAATGAGAATTATGCTGAGTTTAGTTTTTTTTGGAAAGGTACAGGATAAAGATTGATAAGTTCTAAAACATATTGTTATACAACATAAGATTTGAGGATGCCATCACATAATATGATAAACATGTTCCTATTATATTTGAACGTTGACATCTCAAAACACTGATATCTTGAACTTTGACATCTCAAAACACTGATATCTTGAAGACAGAGGGTACAAGTATGTTGAAGTAGGTTGGAATTCAGCTTTCACTTGCCTGGTTTCAAACCTAAAATATGGCATCCCTTCTCAACCTGCAATGGTAAATAATTCCTGCACTTTCCAATATACTAGTACGCTGATTTCAAGCTAATTAAATGTGTATGTAATCCTTTAGAAAGTTGTTTTCTTTATTCTAGTATAATAATTCTTCTGTTACTGGACAGGTATTAAATTTTGTTTTAAAAAAAAAAGAAATAAGCAAGGTTTAAATTTAGATATAAAACTGAAATATTTTTTAACAATTTTAGGACAGATTATACAAACAAACTTTTGTCAAAGAATTTGAAAATAACAACTTGGGTCATGTTTAAATCAGTAAAATTAATAACTTTCCTCACGACAAGTACTTTTTAATTCATATTTGCATAAAAATGGAATTTGAAGTGAAAAATATTTGTATAGATTAATAAGGATAGTTTCAAGAGGGCAGACTTTTGAACATCACAGAAGGTTTACAATTTCTTAATATTCTAGAAATTTATTAATACATCATTAATTTGCAATTAAATTATGCCAAAAAATATATACCAATCCAGGCATCCATTTTTTGTTTGTATCATCTGCCCTTAATTTACTTTTATATTTTAAGAATGGTTACCTTGAAAAGAACAGAATCTAGGCTGTCTGCTTTCTTGCAGAATGCACTTGAACTTCAGTCATGGCCTATTTGGTCCTGTTTTGGTTTACTGGTCTTACTTTTTCTTTATTCATCTTATATGGTAAATCCTTTGATGAAAAAATGATGAAAATAATTATTTTCCTAGGAACATGATCAAAAGGAAAATTCATTTCATTCATACACAGACATGTTCATGTGTGTGATCATCTTACCAGTAGTGAATATTTGCCTGAGTATCAATTAATTTGTTTAGAATATTATAAAACATGGTCAGTGTGTACAAAACAAATATCATTATAAATCAGAGGTGAATATTCTACATGTACATGTATATAGTTTTATTATACCCTCCGCTTGAAAAGTGGTAGGGTATACTGTAATCGGTATGTTCGTCTAACTGTACGTCCATCTGTCTGTACATCCGTCTGTCTGTTACGCTTTAGGGTACCCATCTCTTATTATCCACAACTCCTCTTATACCACTGCAATGAGTGAAATTTAATGAACCTTTCACAGAATCTTTATTACATATTGTCATTGTGCACCTCCTATTTTAGTTTTTGATTCGACGCATATTTTGGGTTTCCCGGCCACAGTAGAACATGGATTTGTCATCAGTTATAACCATATGGGAGGCAGGTGGTATCATTTAGTGAGCTCAATGCTCACAGGACCTTTAGTTAAATTTTGTTTTAACACTTATACATATGTACAAGTGTACATATATATATTTTTACTGTTTGCTATTTGAAAAGATAATTATTATTCACACAAAATTGAACTATAGATTATACAGTACCGGTACTTCACAGATGAATGAAAGAGTCTATATAAACAAAAATAACTCAATATTTCCAGTGCATTCTTAACCTAGATCTATTTTGTCATTACATATAGTACAGTAGTTTTGGATATATATAATAAATTTAAAGTTTAAAAGATAGAAGCTTTTAAATAAGGCAATGACATCAAAACAAACATGCTGTTTTCCTATTTTCTGCTTATGAACATCACATGACCATATTTTGCTGATATATATAGAATACTATTTAAAAAACTTATCTACTTTATTCTTGTGCTCACACATTATAAACGTTTGATGCACTTTTTTATAGAAACAAATTAAACTTGCTCTAGTTAATATTTTAACAACACAATTCTGTAAAATATGTGCCTTATGCAGGGTCCGACACTCGTCAAAATTTAGTCTCGCCATTCAGGCAACCTTGGTATGATCACAGGTTGCCCAAATGAATTTCAGGTCGTCCAAATAAAATATCAATTGAAACAAAACTTAATTGTTTATAATTTGTTAAGATAATTAATAGAAGTTGTGTTTTTGCATTAAAAAATGTAAACCAGACATTTTTGGAATTTAAAGATGTCTTGTAGTGTTTTATCAAACAAAAATATAAGCAGAATCAGACATGCAGAAAGCTTAAGTTTGTAGCTTAAAACATTCATTTTCACTTGCCATGAAGGCCTAAATATATAGGGTCAAATAACTGGACTGAATTAATCAGGTGTTACATTACAGTGGCCACCCAAATTGCATGGCTGTGTAGCAGCAGAAAACGATCATTATGAATGATCAGAAAGTTGTAGGGGAAATGCAAGATGTTACAATGATGATTATTACTATTTATATTAATAAGGTGATTTGACTAAGTTGGCATATTTTATATCTCAAATAATACTTTATTAAAGTAAAAATTGCATCAGCTAATTGATCGAACGAAGATTTGGCAGGAAAAAAAAATCTTCGCGGCTGCAATTTAAACATGTTGAAAGGGTTGGTTTTGTTACAGGAAAATATGTTTTCAAGGTCTTTATGAAGTTTAGTTTAAAATATTAAAGATCATTATGAAATATTCCCAACTTGTCCCAGGTCGTCATTTGGGCGAGCCAGACTGAAAATCAGCTCGTCCAAAGTCATTTTAGGGTGGAAATGGCGAGGTGACGATCGTGAATGTCGAACCCTGCTTATGCCAATAAAGAATTGAAATAATAGGATAAACAATGAATGAAAACTGACAGAAGTGGAAATTTATTTTATAAAGATAAATAATGTTTACTTAAAAGTCTCTCTCAGCACATCATAAAAAGTAAACCTACTGAATGGCACAGATTGTACACATGTACAATCTCTATATAGACATTTATATTTCGGGGGGGGGGGGGGGGGTCAGCTGTCTCAGCAAGTGATGTTTATATGCTTCAAATTCATTTTTATTAATAAAAATAATTAATTCATTGGTCAGAAAGTCAAACTGTCAAAAGGTATAGTTCGCTTGATTTGATAAGGACCACTGACCACTACACCGGTAAAACAACTGGGTATTGTAAGGCAAATAAAATTAAGAAAATATGCATTTGTTAATCTTGATATTTTTGTAATGCTCAGTATATACATAAATTTACCTTCTGTCTTCATTGTTTAAGATGTCTAGCCTTCTTTTCTTCTTCCAGACTGTAAAACTTTGATGAGATCTTTCGCCAGAAAATATTCATTGCTGTTTACTAAATACACATTGTACCTCCAAACGTTAGAGAGTAGTTCAAGGGAAGTAATTAGGAAGCAAAAAATGCTTCAAAATGTAGAAAAAAGTAATTTTTACCTTTGAATTCCTTTTACATCTTTGAGTCCCCCACCAATATTTTACATGTTTTGATATAATCAAATATTAGCCTTTCATAATTAATAATTACTAAATTTGTAATCAGTGTGCCTTTTTTTGTTTTAAGCCTCCAAAAACTCCACTAAACCAATCACATATCTGATATGTTATAATATGTAAAATGGCCATTTACTTTTGAGAAATTAAATTAAAACTACAGATATAATTACTTTAATCTGTAGTATTAAATTTAAATAATGAAAACATATTAAGTTATCCCTTTTCATTTCTGGACACAGTTTTTCTTGATAAGTACACGTTTTTCAAAATTAACGAAATTGAGATTTTGCACCCCGTTTCTATGGCAACCAAGGGTCTATTTCATAAACTTACTTTAGATTTTACAATTAATGACATAGCTGTTTAAAATTATTATAAAAAAATCAAAATGTTTTTCTATGCGTGGCCAACCAATTTTGATAATTACAGAGAATTGATATTAAAAACCTGTGCGGATTCCGTGTCTTAGCCGTGCCCAAACCGTGCCTATTCCGCCTTGAACTTTGGTACGGGATGATAGATGAATACTGATCCCAATCAGAATTAAGACGAAGAAAAACAGAAATAAAAAAATCGAGGCGGGGGTTTAAAATCGGGGCGGGAGGGGATGAGAATCTAGGAATATTTTTATTATGGCCTTATTATATATAAATATATTTATGCAATAGAAATTAGCTTTTACGGTATTTAAATTCTCACTTTGCAAGGGAAATTTTTTTTAAATTTTAAATTCAATATAATTATAATGGCATTCTGAGAGTTGTAATGTAGTTGAGTGTACATGAATATAAAAATTTAATGACTTCTATGAAAGAATATTTTCCCTGGTATTGCTCTACCTGTTGTGGAACTGGTTGGTTGGCATAGATCATGGTGCCCCTGGGTAATCCACTTCCTGTGCTGGGGTCACCAAGGAAGGTCACTCCAGTCATGGTATTCCTAAGAATACTGAGGTATGGACCAGGGGGGGGGGGAGGGGGGGGGGAGATTGATTGGCGTCCAGCAACATCTGATTCTGTACAAAACACAGTTTACAATTTTTAACTTGACAAAGTATTATACTATATATTTAATAAAGACTCATTTTTCAGATTCACAAACATTTTACCTCACTTATTTAATGATGCTGCGTTTGAGTTTAAGATTGAGCTCTTTGTAAACAAAGCTCTACTTTAATTTTGCTTAATCCAGAAATTTTAAATTTTTAATCATTTCAACTTACTCACAGCCTGACTGTCAAGCTTGCTGGGTGGAGATGGAGGTTAACCCAATCCTTGTGTAGTAGCCTAAGTCTGTTGCAGTGGACTTCCAAAACAGTCTACTTCCTGTAATATAAAAATACATTTTTTAGTACATGTATAAAATGTCTCAGCTAATCATTTGTTAATAAAGATTTAGTGGGAAAAAAATGAACAACAAGATTTAACAAACCTGAATTATTACAATCCTTTGCCAGGGACTTCAGAATATCAATAGTGGATCCACAATGCTGAATGATCTCCTTAGTGAACTCGATGTCCTGTAGATACTGAGCGAGCACCGTACAGGCTTGGGTCTGTAGCTCGGCCACCACACGACTCACCTGATTACTGAGACTGTTACCATCCCCTGTCACAGGTAAAGTCTGTTGAAGGGGGCAGGTCCCGTCGTCCTGGGGGAGCAGAATGGCTTTGATTGCCGTCACCAGGGACTCCCTCACTGGCACACTGGCAGACTTGTAGATCTGGATTAAAATAAAAAAAGAGGCCTTAAACATTTATGATTAGCTTTATAATGTATTCAAACTCATCCAGTTTCTCTCTTCTTACATTGTATACAAGTAAATCTCTAGTATTTATTAAATACATGCAATAATGCTATTAATATGTTTCTTGGCATAGAAAAATCTCCTTATTTTAATACAGATTTGAAACAATGTGCATATCCCTTAAAATCTTAAGATTTTGAAAATATGTATTCATTTATTTTAATAGCTCATTTACACTTTTCAACTGAGAAATTTGTGTGTTCCTCATTTTTATCTCATTCCTCACAGGGATGAGCCTGGTTAGCAGAACCTGAATGGAGTCACTGAAGCGTGAATGTCTGTCCTCCTCTGTCTCCGGATCTAACTGAACCGTGACCATCCCAGTGTCTGTTCTGACACACTTAACACTGAACCACAGCTATCATCTATAGTCCTGGTCCTAGCATCTGTGTCAAATAACAAGAGAAATACAGTCTAGAATAATGGCAGAAAGATTACATGTACATCAGAATTTACATACAACAAAAGATATTTATCATTGGCAGATCCAGAGAGGGGTTCCAGGGGTTGGAACCCCTCCCCTTTTATTTTTGGCCAAGTGGTGATAGAGAGAGAGAAAAAGAGAGAGAAGAGAAAACATTTTCCGAGAATAAATATTTGTACGTCTAACTTATGTATTAAAGATACTATAGATAGATTCTCACACATTTTAAGTTTCCTCCATTCACCTTCACTACTACTTTTTTTACGAGAGAATGGTAGAATATTTAATAGTCTACTTATTTTTATATATCTTATATATTATATATAACATGTGAGATTTAATTCAACATTTTCGCTATCTTTGGCCATGTTGGCTATATATGTACTGTTTTTTATCATATCTTTTGAAGGAACTAAAACGCAATGCTGTTTTAAACCCCATCCACACCCTACCCCAAAAAAGTTTTTTCAAATTCTAAAGGAGAATCTTTGTACTCTTCAGAAATACTGCAAATCCATTCAATTTCAAGGCTACAGTAGTTTTTGAAACCTGTTTGTTTTTTTTTTATTCGGACTGGGGGGTACCTTTTAAAAGAAAAAAGGGACGTAAACAAAGTTATTATTTACCACAACCTTAGATCTTTCCATACCTGTGTATGAATCTTTGCTTAAGAGTGTGTAGGGGGGGGGGGGGGGGGAAGAGGAACACAAGCCTGGAAAACCCCCTTTCAAAAATGGCTGGATCTGCCCCTGTTTATAAAACACTTTTAAATGCCTCCTTTCCCAAAATTAGAATTTTTCAAAGTCCAAGGGGCATAACTCTGACAAAAATTGGTGCACTCATACCAAGCTAACTTTCCCTAAGTTAACGTACCCTCTGAACAGCTTGTGACAAGGACTTAGCTGTGTGTGTCTCGGGAGCATTTCACCCTACCCCTAGGGTCATGAGTTGAACAAAGAATGAGGTGACTTGCGGCCCCTCGTATACTGACAAAAAATTAAATGTCTAAATTTTACTCAAATTTTTGTATGTAACTTATCACTGATATGTGAACCTTTATAGAATACTATTTTTAACAAAAACAGAGACGTGATTTGAAAGATATAGATCTTTTATTGGGGTAGGGGTATCATGTTTACATTCAATTCCCATTGCATTTTAACCCCACCCCACTCTTTGAAGCCCTTGAAATATACGAGCGCAGGTAGGTACAATTTTCTCCTTTGTCTGGTCACTGTATTGTATTGAAATCTACCTATAGGTGAAAGGAGTAAATTGTACCTAACTGCGCTCACATGCTATTTTTCAAAATATTGTAAAATCTGGTTGGCCTTTCCCATTATAAACAGATCGACGGAACTAGATTTTCAGACGTAAGAATGAATTCATATGTTAATCGAGGCACAGTCAATTCTTTCTTACTGACCAATCAGCTAATTGAAATTCGTTACGAGTGAGTACCACAAAAATACTATGGAAACATGCTTGGAAGTTTACTGCTTTTTTCATGCATTTGAATCACAGATTAGACACAGATCTACAATTATGTACCATTTCCGAGACCACAGTAAAATTTATAATATACTGTTACGAACAATTTATAGAATATACATGATATGTATACATTAGTTTAAAGTTTTGTAGCGTGTTTGGTGAGCAATTGACGCTAGGTCTACACGTATTCCCGAGTATCGGTGAATACAAGTTTCAAGTGCATTTCTAGTTCTAAAAACCGTAAATACTGAATATCCATGCATATTATTAAGTATAAACAGCACTGGCTGACCTTTATAAAAGTTTGAAATGTAGAATAGGATAACAGGTAAATTGACCTAAACCACGTGTCTGCGATAAAATGTAAACGTAGTAAACCAGCATGTTTTGTTGTTCTGCAGGCGCGGATCCAGGATTTGGAGTTAGGGGGGGCGCCAAAATTAGGCAAGGGGCCTGGGGGCCGCCTTGAGGCCCCCAGTGGGTCCAGGGCAAAGCCCTGGTGGGGGCCCAGGGGGCGAAGCCCCCGGAAGCTCCTGGATTCTAGAGATTTTGAAGGGTTAAAATGAGGTCTACCAAAGCCCTGGTGGGGGTCCAGGGGGCGAAGCCCCCGGAAGCTCCTGGACTCTAGAGATTTTGAAGGGTGAAAATGAGGTCTACCAAGTAGACATATTTGATTTAAGCTAACTTTGACAATTTTAGGGGGGGCGCGCGCCGGGTGCGCCCCCCCTTAAATCCGCCACTGTTCTGTCATCGGATTGGACAATGACTAATTGCGAAATAACAACAATAGCCATATAAGGTCTTCTCGGACACACATATCCCTCTATTGTACAAAGACCCACCCATTCTCTTGCCATAAGACAAAATATTTGCACAAACCTGGCCGAATTTAGCTGTTATAGGGTCTAAAAAATCAAAGATAATGCGGTATTCCTTATAATTTAAAAGTGTCTGAACTATTGAAACTATTCAATAGGCGTCGTATTTATTCACTAGTGTTTGAAAACTACCAACATAGTCTGGTCCTGATTTTTAAAAAGAAGGCTAGAAATAACTTCTAACGGCAAATAATTATTATTTGGTCCAGCATAGTTTTTTAACCTAATTCGAGTATGCTGAATCCGAAAAAATATGCTGGCTTTCATGAAAATGGAGTTAAAGAGGTCACAAGTTTGGCTTTCCAGAAAGCCCAAAATGTCATCTCTTTGGGCTTCATTTATGTCACAGAATAAACAGTTAATTGAATATGTAACTTTTTTTCAGCACTGTCAAGTTTAAATAAATGGAGAAGTACCCTCTCTGACGACACGTGTCTGTAATTCTAAATTTATGTGAAAATATGTTTTAATTTATTATTACAACTTTTTTTTGTTTAATGTATTTAGAAATTGTTATTGTACAACTAAGCAGTATTCGAAAAATTTGTAAGCATTTTTTATACAAGAAGTTGGACAAAAACCTTAGCGTTCCTTTTGACCTTACATATACGTATTTTACAGCTTCTTACTCTGACAGCAGACAAAAGTGCTAACTTTATAATTCAGACCCTTTTCTTTCCAAAGATTTTCCTTAATCTTCTCATTCCTTTAAGTGACATGCCCATCGAACACCAATGGGATATAAAGGAGAAAATGAACTAAACTTACGTAAGAAAGTTTACTATTCAGAATTTTAACTTTTAACAGCACTGGCTAATTTGAGGGGGGAGGGGGGCAGGTTCGCCCTTTTTGTGTCCAAAATATACATAAGATTTCATAATTCATATTTTGTGTGAGGCTGTAGGCCCCTACCCTGAATCCTCTTTTCAAAGATTCCTGTATCCGCCACTGTTAACGCTTTATAAAATATAAGCACATGCACAAGGCCCTGTCGAAATATAGCATAGGATAGAGAAAACTGCCATCAAAGTAATTAACTTGAAAGCACATACAATATCAAATCTACTTTTACACACTTTTATATAGCTTATCCAAAGAAATAACGCCCACATGTTTTTAAATACAGGTAAGTAATACATTTAACATCAAATTAAGCATTTATAAATTATCTGAAAAAAGAGTCCTAATTTGCCAACTCTGAACTTAGGCTGTTTTAGGAATACAGTATTGTGCCATTATAGTGATCGTCAAAATTCACGTGCAATGCGTTTTATTCCTGTGTTATGTTTTTAGAGAAAACTTTATCTGCATACTAAAAATAAACAATTCTGTATTATAATTTTGGTTCCATTTCAGTAATATAGGAGAAGTGATTTGATGACTTTTTTGCCATTAATGCAATTTACAACTGCATAAAAAATTTGATTGCGAGTTCTTTAATTATAAACATGATAAATCCTTCAAAAGAATAGATTAGACTTGCAAAAAATGCTCATTAAGATTCTTTGCAGCTTTGAATTGTGATCAATCTTCCAATATCTGTAGTATGTTACAGATATTTATGTTAATGCGCCTATAACTTGTGCTTTTAATGTATGATTTTTTTTTACTCATAATACATTCGCTGAAACAGCCTTGTATTATTTAAGAAGAATGACGGCAATTTATAGAATCACTACAGTATCCTGTTGAAGACCAGTTTTCATGTTGTAAATTTTGCATTTACCTGCCCCTAGTAAACGACCTGATAAAAGTACCAAAAAATTAAAGTTTTCACCTTCAATTCATATCACTAAACGCGATTACTTTTGTAAATGTTAAAATAATTTTTTTTTTTTTTTTTTTTTTTTTTTGTGAATTCTTGGATCCACGCCTCGGCTACAGAGGATATTTACACACGCGCTGACCTAGTTAGAAGATTCTATCTTGTTCTGATCATCATTTACGTACTAGCCAAGAAGACTACCGAGGTATTATTAGTTACATAGTCTTTTAGTGACAGGGTATGGGATGATACCTGGTTAGTAAATTTCATACCTGGCGAGGCGGAGCCGAGTCAGGTATGAAATTTACTAACCAGGTATCATCCCATACCCTGTCACTAAAAGACTATGTAACGAATTTACCCCACCGATGAAACATTTACGTTTTATCTGTGGTTTATAAATGATTTTCTCTGCTAAATGCTTCATCACGCTTATACTGTGCCTATTATGACGTCACGTTATGTTTGTTACGTAATACATCGACCGGGTATAGATTTACAACTGACCGGGTATAAGTAATCCACCGCCTTCACGTGACAGACTTCAACCAATTGTAAGCCAGGATTTCACTGAAAAATCAACAGAGGTGGGGTAAATATAAGAACATACAGTGTACTGTATATTTTGAGGACTCCGCCACACAGGCGTTTGTGTGTGTCTAACTCTCTCTGATTTCTGTGCAGCTTGTTTTCTTTATCGATAGAAATAAAGTAGATCGCTCATTGTTTACATCTCTATATTTAGAAAATGGTATCAACTCGGTGCTCCTCGGGTGACCTCGCACTGAGAGCAGTGGATTCAGCCGAGGATTGCCGACTGTTAAATGGCAGCTTACACTGGCACTTCACATCCGGAAAATCAAACTTAATGTGTCATCTCTCTCGAGAGATGACAATATGCATCGTACTTCTTTTCTAAATTAATAGGCCAAAACCGAAAGTAGATCACACACTTCTAAGCTAGTTGTTCTAAAAGAAGACCAGTTTACAGGCTACTTGGAACTCCTTGTGTAGATTCTCACTTGAGATATTGTAAAACATCGAGGACTCCCGAAAGATTAATGGAGGCTTACACTAGGACTTCACTTCCGGCATACAATCTTAATGTGTCATCTCCCGAGGGAGATGACAAAAATGGCGATTCAAAATGGCGGACATCCAATTTTTCTATTTTTCGCTTAATGTCGTTCAAAATAGAGAAGTAATGAGTGAATATCTAACTGAGTGTAATAAAATTATAAAAAGGATAATAGAATGCTAACATTATTAGTTTAACTCAGAAAATGTAGTCGTTTTTACACTTAATTCGAATTTTCTCTGATTAATTTGTCTATTGTTCTACATTCTGCTTTGTTCAGGATTTTACATTTGCAAATATCCATACACTGCAGATTTGTATTTTTTCCTCTGCATCTCACTATTCTACCATTAAATGATGGTGCAGCTGTAAGTTAAAAGTCAAAATGGCGATTCAAAATTGCGGATATTCATTTTTTTTCAAATCATTTCTTTATTTCGTTTACATAGGAGAAAGGATTTGTAAATATCTTACCGAGCATAGTACAACTATGTAAAATGCCAAAAGAACACTAATTTTATCACTTTAGTTCGAAAAATTTAGTCGTTTAAATTTAAAATGTGTTAATTAGCTCAAATTGGCAATTCAAATGACGTCATATTAACTAGAATTTCGTAAAATACCTTAAATGCTTAATTCTGATTCGTTTTGCAGAAAATAAATTACAGGGTTTTTTTTTATTTATGAAAAAATGTTCAAATATGCAATGAAAGTTGGAGGATATTTTTGTTAATAACTTTTGTTAAGGATTTTTATAACATGGACTTTTGTTTGATATACTTCTTTTATTAAGATAAATCTTTGACGACAATTCCGAAGACATTTTTACCTATTACCTGTTTCACCATGCTTCTTCATATAAAAAGTTAATAATATCCCTTAGCAAAATCAAATTGATTGAATTTTGATTTATTTTGTAGTTGTTTTCTGAGCATTGGATTTTCATTGTTTTTTGATTTGCAAAGAAATCAACTGTGCCTCCTTGCTAAATTGTATGGGAAAAAAGCATTGAAATAGCATTGAACATTGGATTTTGATTTATTTTGCATTGACTTTTGATTGAAAATGGCTGGATTTTTGCGAAATATGTAAATGAGATGAAGGATTAATTTGACATCACTGAAAAATGCAAAATCAATGGAAAACAAATGAAATACAGTATGAAGCATTTATTTGATGTCACTTAGCATTATTGTGACATCACAGAAAAATGTTAAAGTAATACATATAAAAACATTTAAGTGATGTTATGACTTGAGAAGTAACATAGAATAAATACATATGGTAACAAACAATATCCAGCATCATGCTCAATGCAAACATTATTACATGTACTAATACATGTAATCCATCACATGTATCTTTACCAAAATTTTGAATACGTATCTTAAAAATTCACCAGTACAGTTATAAATTCAAGTAAATGAATTACTAACTTCCTATTAATTAAATGTTACACTTGAATGTGTGTGAGACATGAATAACACCCAAAAATCACTGACACAATAACAGTATAGTTCCATACATTAATCATATATCACAAAGGCACAATTTGAAGTACACTTCCTTGAATTCCATTTCTATTTTACTCAGCAAATAAGTTTCTCACTTTCTGGACTGTTATTGGTAGTTTTTGTGGAACTGCATTAGTTAAATCTTTTTTTTTCCATTTAACTATAGACTGCTTTAAATTTATTGAACATTTTCGGTGGCACAGGATCTATCTTCAAATTTTTGCACTCGGTGCATGTACATACTCTGAAAAAATAAAAAAAACACATTCAAGATATTTATCATTTGATAAATAAATGAATCTTTTAAATAAAAAAGAAATGAGAGGCAATACTGCATGGTGTTTCGAGGTTTGGTGCATAATTAGTAATTCTGTTGTGTAGACTACCTTTGGTAATTAGTTTATAGTTACACTATCTGCTCAGCAGTGGACACCAGCAGTGTTGCTTAAACAAAAAGCATAGATTAACTTTATTTGATCAGAAAGCACGTGATGGAAATTAAGCCCCGATCTTTGTTTACATAAGACTTCCTTGAAGAGTGAAATTTAATACTTGGCATGTTCCCCTCTCTGAAATTCCACAGAATGTGTAATAATGGGTAAAATAATGCTATAAACAGTGATTAAGAATAAATTTTGAGAAAAAAAGAAATAACTTACTTCCTGAGAAAACAATGTATCCATTATTTGTATGGCATCTACTTCAACAGCACCATCTTTTCATCACCTTCAATATCACTTGTCTGTCACAAAACAACACTAGCTGTCTTCATCATTCTTAGATTCTACACAACTCTTTGCCATAATATGAATAGTTTAGTCCACAGGGAAGAACACAACAAAATGTTGATCATTTCCATCAAAGTACATCATGGCTTCCAGCTTGTCTGGATGCAGCGCCAGCAGAATTTGAAATGGCTGATTAAGTGACGTAGAGTAATCACGTGATTTTTATCAGCCTCTCCCTGGATTTCTTTACAGCTGGTCAGCACTAATATAACCAGCAATATACACAGCTGATAAAGCTACCATTTATTTCTGAATCAATGCTTCAGAAAATAAATACAAATTCAATCATGGATTTACCAAAGAGATCACTTCATGTGTAATTCGTTATTGGTATGACATCATATAAATTCAAAATAAATGCAAAATAAATGCATTGAAACAACATTTATTGAAAAAATCAAATTTCAATCATTCCCGAATCAATGGTCTGAAGATTTTTGAATTGGATTCAATCAAAAATAAATGCATAACCAATGTTCAATGTATTTTCAAGACAAATAAAATCAAAAATCAATGCAAATATAGCATTTGTTTTTGCTAAGGGATCATACAGTAATTGCTGATTTGAGGACAATATGAAAATTAAGCTATTCCAAGAGCAGTATTCCCCGAGCATTAAGGCGAGTGAACATTGTAGTTTGAGGGTTGCTAAATAATATAAGTTATTGAAAATTCTTGATCTATTTTTAGTCCAGTGAAGAAAAAAAAATAAATGTTTATGTTCATGTGGAAGGTCTAGTGCAACATAACTTAGTATGATTTTTAAAATATTGGACCACGACCAATTAGAGGGCTGGTAATTGTTACATCATATAAATCTGAACATATATGATATCCAAATAAAAAGATTTATTAAGAATTATCAGTATAGTATACGTAAACCATAAATTTTCTTGATTGTCCAGCTCTGATTCTGTGTCCCTACATTTGCATTTTGTTATTCTCAGTCAAAAAATCAACTGCATTCTCAAATATTTCATGTTGTGAATGGATAATATTGTACTGAACAGTGTATATAAATTTTAAAAATTTGAAATTTCCAAAATCTGAAAGAAGAAAATGATTGAGTTTAATTGACCCCCTCGATTCTTGATACAACCTTACACTATCCTAATAAAGAAGTGGGGATCAAGTTGCCTTGTACATGTAAAGTTCTTGGAGTGTTCAAGAAAATTTTGTTGTCAAGAGAAGTCAAGAATGGCTTAGGCCTATTGGTACGAAAGCTTGTACATGAAAGGAATCGCAAGGAATCTGCAGGCGCTCTCAAATTGCATAATTATACAACTTTTCTCATCAAAATATGCACACAACGTGATTCCAAATGATAAACTTTGAGAATTTTCTTGCTAATAGAATAGACTTTCTACCCTAAGACAACTTTATACGCGGCCACTAAATAAAGATCTACATGTCTTGAATATCGGAGATTTTTTCATACCCCCCGCTTGAAAAGCGGGAGGGTATAAAGTAATCGGTATGTCCGTCCTTCCCTTAATTTGTTATGCTTTGGGGTACACACTAATATACTCGTCTCATACCACTGAATAAAATTTATAAACTTTCTCAGAGTTTTTATTACATTTTTATGGTGGCATATTTCTGCCCCTTGTGTGCAAGTTATTTTTCAATCAAATATGTCGACATGCAAGATAGATATGTTGACATGCAAGATAGTTATGTTAACATGCAAGATAATTATGTTGACATGCAAGATTTCTAATTGCAATCAAATAAATATTATAATTAATTTTCAAAAATTCAAATATCGCCCACATGTGACATCCAACATGCTAGATGCTACTTATTTATGTTAACATGCAAGATAAATATGTTGACATGCAACGTATTTATGTTAACATGCAACTTATTTATGCTGACATGCAACTTAGTTATGTTGACATACAAGATTAATATGCTGACATGCAACTTCTTTATGTTGACATGCAACTTAGTTATGTTGATATGCAAGATAAATGTGTTGACATGCAACTTAACACAAGCCATGTTGACATGCACCCTTTCAGTTATGTTGACATGCAACTTAGATATGTTGACACGTCAAGATAATATGTTGACACGCAAGATGAATATGTTGACATGCATCACTTTTTTAATAAGAACATGCAACTACTTTTCCATTCCTTAAAATCTTTATCTCGCATGTCAACATAAATAATTTTTTTTAAAAATATTACATTTCGACATAACTTAGCTTACATGTGACCTTGAAATAGGTTGTGACACACCTTCTACCTAATGCCCATAATCAAGTTAACATGATTATAGGTCTTAATGGTTTGAAAGTTATGGGCAATAGGATTTTGAATATTTTATATAACTTCTTACCATTGCAGTTTTCTGTCTACATCACCCTCTACCCAAGATGCATCAGATGACAAAGTTTGATAATCCTCTTGCATAGTAACATATTAAAGTTAATCTTTAACCAAATGCTCCATACATATTGCCATTGTGCACCTCCTAGAGATACGAATTGATCTGACACATATATTTTTTTTTTTTAAAAACATATAAACTCTCATTTGTTTATATGGTTGAGATTTAATGAGGTCAGGTTTACAGTATTAGAATTTTTGACATGCTGAAGGGGCAATATACTCTTTACATTAATTTTTAAATTACCAAGCTAATTTGTTTATTGTTTAACGCTGAGTCAGCAATTTTTCAGCTTGTTTCGGCGGACTGTCAATGTGTGTGTAATCGGTTTTTAATTTTTTTCATCCTGGCGGTCATGAGTTGAACAAATTTGAAACTAGTACAACAACCTGAGGATCTTCTACGTGCAAAGTGGGTTGTTATCAATTACCCATTTGCTTTGTTTTTCAAGAAGATTTTTAAAGAATTTTCCCATTATTTCTATAGTAAAACTGGAATAGCATTGTGGCATAACCCATACAAAGTCTTCGATGATTTGACAAACTTGTTATATTTTATGGTATGCTTAGGATGCTTCTATGAAATATGATCAATAATTACACTTAGTTGATTTTAGGTGGATTTCTCAAAGACATTATACGTGTCAAATTGCATGTTAATTTAAAAACTATATTTTTTTGGTTTAACAATTTTTTAGGGGTCAGAAAACAATACTTTTCTACATTATTTAATGGACTGTGTATACATATATATATATAAAGATAATTATGTTTTATTTTAAAAACAACTTAGATTTTAGTTGAAGTTTTTAAAATTTCGAGTCAATATTACCTTTAGAATCGCCATTCAAGATAATTAACACATTTTAAATTTAAACGCCTAAATGTTTCCCCTAAGTTTCATCTTTCCTGGCATAGTGGTTCTTGAGAAGATTTTAAAACATACCAATTCCCAATTATCTCCCCTTGAATGAGGGCGTGGCATTTCATTTGAAGGTCAACTTGACCTACTTTTTGTGACACACCCTCTACTTTCAAGATGTTTGGTTGAAATTGATAATCCTAGGCCTAGAAGTATTAAAGTTATGAGTTGACAAAAGAACAGACGGACAGCTAGACAGACGGACGCAAGCCAAAATGTGATCAGAAAAGCTCACTTGAGCCTTTGGCAGAAGGTGAGCTAAAAAATTGGATACAGATAATGCCCCAAATTATGTATATGTGCATGCTAAACAAATAACAGGGGTATCTTAAATTATTTCTTTCCCAAAATTAGAATTTTATATTAAAGTCCAAGAGGGGGGTCATAGGTCACAAAAATATGGTGCACTTTTACCAGTTGAATAGCTCTCAATAGTACATATCAACATATAAGATTTGATAAAAATATCTGTGTGTGTCTCTTAGCTTAACACTTTTTTTAAGAAAAGAAACTATACACAACCTGAGGATGCTTCCATATAAATATGATCAATTATATGGCTTTGTTTTTCTTGAAAGAAGATTTTTAAAGAATTTTCCTATGTATTTCTATGTAAAACTTTGGTCGGTCATTGTGGCCCCACCCTATCCCCGGGGGGTCATGATTTGAACAAACTTGAATCTACACTACCTTAGGATGCTTCCATATATAAATATGATCAATTATGGCTTAGTTGTTCTTGAGGAGAAGATAATTTTAAAGAATTTACCTTTTCATTTCCATGTTAATTTACAAAACTTTGGCAGGCCAGTTGTGGTCCCGCCCTTCCCCCAGGGGTCATGATTTAAACAAACTTGAATCTACACAATAAATGTACCTGAGGATGCTTCCATATATATATATATATGATCAATTATGGCTTTGCTATTCTTGAGAGAAGATTTTAGAATTTTCCTATTTACTTCTATGTAAAACTTTGGTCAACCATTGTGGCCCAGCCCTAACCCCGGGGGTCAAGATTTGAATAAATTTGAATCTACAATACCTGAGGATGTTTCCCCTAAGTTTCATCTTTCCTGGCATAGTGGTTCTTGAGAAGATTTTTAAAACATACCACAAAATTTTCATTAATTCCCAATTATCTCCCCTTGAATGAGGGCGTGGCATTTCATTTGAACAAACTTGAATTCCCTTTACCCAAGGATACTTTTTTGCAAGTTTGGTTGAAATTGGCCCAGCGGTTCTTGAGAAGAAGATGGAAATGTGAAAAGTTGACAGTGAGACAGACGGACAGCTAGACAGACGGACGCAGGACAAAATGTGATCAGAAAAGCTCACTTGAGCCTTTGGCTCAGGTGAGCTAAAAAATTGGATACAGATAATAAATTCTCACCAAATTATGTATATGTGCATGCTAAACAAATACCAGGGGTATCTTAAATTATTTCTGTAAAACTTAGCAAAATACAAATTAAAGAAGAGGGGGGTCAAGGTCACAGGAATATGCAAGGCGAAGTTTTTGATGCAGTTGAATAGCTCTCAATAGTACATATCAACATATAAGATTTGATAAAAATATCTTGAATGATTTAATGAAACTTAGCTTAACACTTTTTTTAAGAAAAGGGAGGTGAAAGGAGAGGTTGGGGTCAAAATGTTGTTGCGGTTGAAAAGCTGACATCAGTATGAATATACTTTTAACAAATGAATTTTAATAAAAACATAATTAATTGTGTATTTAAAACTTAGATAAAAACTGATTTTAAAAAAGTGAGATCAAGGTCAAAGGAAATGTCAAGGTCAAAACAAAATGATGCATTAATAGCTCTCAGCAGTATGTATCAGCATATGAAGTTTGATAAATAGATCTTGAATTGTTTATTCAAAACTGATCTAGACATTAATTTTAGAAAAGTGAGGTCAAGGTCACATGAAAGGTCAAGGTAAAAAAGAGTTAAGCATTGTAAAGCTTACATTAGTATATATACATATATATCATCATGTGAATCTTTACATGTATATTAAACTACTGTATATACTTGTATATAAGTCGGGGTTTTTTTTGGAGTAAATATCTGGTCCAAAACTCTGTGTCCGACTTATATATAGGCGAGCTATAAAAAGAATGGTATAACATAAGTCAGTGCATCTGAAATACAGCATCTTGAGTACCACAAACTTATAGGCGGACCGACTTACAGGCGAGTATATACGGTAAACACTAATTTAAACATGTTAAAAGAAAAGTTAAGTGAAGGTCAAAGGATTGATTGATTAATTGTATACTGTTTAAGTCCCTCTCCTGAATATTTCACTGATATGGAGATGTCACCATTGTCGGTGAAGGGCTGCAAATTTGGGCCTATGCTTGGCACTCAGGGCCATTGAGCAGGGAGGGATCTTTATCGTGCCACACCTGCTGTGACACGGGGCCTCGGTTTATATGGTCTCATCCGAAGGACCGCCCCATTTAGTCGCCTTTTATGACAAGCAAGGGGGTACTGAGGACCTATTCTGATCCGGATCCCCATGGAATGAAGATCAAAGTCAAGGGAAAAGTCAAGGGAAAAAAAATGTTGCTGCAGTTGGATAGTTTACATCAGTATGCATCAACATATGAATTTTGATCAGACCATCTTGAATAGAATCTTTTAAACTGAGCTAAAAGCCAGGTTAAGGTCAAAAGAAGGTCAAGGTCAAGAAATGTTGATGCAGTTGCAGAGTTCTCCTCAATATTTATCATAACTTGCCTATACAATGAAGTCAAAAACGTTGATAAAAATTTCTATAAATAGTTTCTTGGAATTAAATTATAAGAGAAGCCCGATCCGGAAAGCTTTGCGGTTTACAGATGGAAGGTTGGCTTCATTCCTTAAATGAAGTTTGATAAATTTTGATAAATAGATTTAAGTTTCTTTGAGCCCGATGAAAAGACAGATGGAAGGTTGGAGGACGGACATGATAAAAACTATGTATAGTTTTGTATACATGTATTCCTAATCATGCTTGGCATAAAAAAACTTGAATCTACATAATATATGTATGAGGATGTTTCCATATCAAGATTATACAACCACATTCAAAGAATTGTGGTCCTCTGCTTTCTGTGTTTTAGTGAATGGGATGCCATAATTTATGGCAGATTGTGTGACAAATATGCACCCCTATCATATGTCAATTTTTGAAAATTAGATCAAAGGGGAAATTTAAATTCATAGCATACTCGGAAATATTTTGTTGCCGGTAATGTGCTTGTCAAATATTAAAGTCTTATATCCTTTCAATCAAAAGTTATGAGGATATATATTATTTTTGATAGGTAGGTTAAACTTTAAGGTCAAGGTCACAGAGTCAAAAGTCATGATATATATGTATTTAGCAAATCTTTTCAAATGTAATATACAATGTGTAATTTGAATGCCCCATCTTTTCTCTTTCAAAATAATCAATTTATTAAAACAAAGCTCCAGATAATTTTTTACCTCAAAGTGTATTTACTCCCTGATTTTCAAATCATTTAATGCAGCAAAATGATTGAAGAGTATTTTTTATGTAGAAATGTTTTGACCTCTATTTTGAGCTTGTTATCGAAGTGTCCGGTACCAATGAAAAATAATTACGGACAAGTGAATATTGCTGGGCACTTGTCCGATCAAGTGATTTTTTCATGTAAAGAAGTCTTTGAATAATAATAAAAAAACAACTATTGATTTAATTGATAAGTTTATCGAATACAAAGTGTAGAACATAAACCCTGCTTTCAATATCAATCGCTATGTAAGTTGAAGTTTACACTTGATCGATTATATTCAGAATTGCATCCATACCATTGCATCCCGTACCATATACATTCTATATCTCATGTCAGCTCATGAGACTCACATGAGAATCAAGTAAGAATTGCATGCAAATAGCATTGGATCGGCTCATGTGCAGATTGTTAGTCTTTGTTAGGGATGAAAATACTAACCAAAATGCACATGTGCAAAATTATGCTCACCTCAATATGAGCAAAAGTCTATTCAATTTGCTCACCTAACACAGCCTAATTTGAAATATAGCATTGGTAGTGATTTTTCTAAGTTCAGTTTTCTAAATTAATATACATGTATAAGTTTGAAATTTATTTAAATCATCAAGACGAGACTAAAATTGGATTTATTTGATTGGTTGTCAGGGGGAAGAATCAATCAAAGAGGTCGAATCAGGTTTAGAAAAGGGGGACGTGTTCGAATTCCAGGGAATGATGAAACCAGATGCAAACAGGTACGTCCAATCACTCGGAGCTCCTCGGGTGGCTCCTACCTCGCTTGGAGCTTAGCGGGCTCAGCCGAGGATTGCCAATTGATGTTCAATAAAACTTTACCAAATTCACAAAGATCCTTTTATATGATCATTTTAATATATTAGTTCATGTGTGTTTCTTAAAAATTCAATTATAGATTCGACATAAACTTTGTAAATGGAAATGGAGACATTGCGTTTCACTTTAATCCCCGGAGAAATGAAGAAGAGGTCGTCATGAACAACTGCGAAGATGGCGATTGGCAGAGCGAGGAAAGAACGCCTCTACATCCAGTGTTTCAAACAGAGAAGCCATTTGAAGTCAAGATAGAGACCAAGAAAAAGAAATTCAAGGTAAAATCACAAATGGCGTTTTCCCTGAAAAATGCTTTGCTTTAACCCCAAGATAACAGCTCTCAATATGTAAAATTTTCCAATTATTTTCTTTGTTACTTGAACAACAGAATGAACAAATTCAGGACTATTTTCATCAGATCTTTTACATTCTATTGCAGGTTTTCATCAACGGAGTGAAGTTCTGTAAATTCAGAATGCGATGTGATGTAGAAGACATCCGCAGTATTGAAATTCGAGGGGATGTCTTTATTCTCGAAACTCTCTTGATGAAGAGACAGGTTAGCTCTTTTCTGTTTGTCTAGCAGTCTGTCCGTTTCTAATCACTTTATTCTGTAACCTCTTCTCTCTCTGTGTCTGTCCCTCTCTCACACACACATTTCCAACATAGCTGTGGAAGTAAGGCTTTTTAATCTTTTCAGAAAAAACCTATTTGGGAAGGACTGCCGACAGGATTGCAAGTTGGAAGTTGGGTCACTGTGCGGGGCTTTCCTAAGAAAAACTGGACAAGGTTATATGGAATAGCTATGCAGAGAGACAGTTTTGCTTACTTAAAATATCATATTATTCATATAATTCTTTTAAAATGCTGTAAATTTTTGATAGGTTTGAGGTGAACTTTATGTGTAGCGGGGAGGAGGATGGGGATATAGCCCTCCATTTTAACCCCCGTAAAGACCAGGGTGAGGTGGTCAGGAACTCCAGATTGTCGGACGAGGAGGGGTGGGGGTCGGAGGAAACCGAGGCCCCCGAATTTCCGTTTGAGGCCAAAGACACATTTGAGATTGTTTTCCATGTTGGAGAGGACAAGTTTTTCGTAAGTTTAGAATTTTCAAAATATCTTTAAATAAGATGAAGAAAAAGAGTTGAAAATCAAATTCAGTCTGTCTTTTAAGAGTTTTTCTGGCAAGTAATTACACTGTAGTCAAATCTGTATGAACCAATTTTGGTTTACGTTCAAATTTTTATAATTATAATTGTTAAAAAAATTCCGTTGAATATATGTCAAGTTTTAAGGTCTTGATATATACATGTAAACAACCCTCAAATTTCCTTGATATATAACAGAAGTTGTATTACGTCATTACATTTATAGAGAAGACGACGATGTATATAGGCAATAAAAATTTTGCTGCCTCATTTAATCGGACACAATTTCGAGGGTATAGATTCAGTGAATCGATTCGTGGATAAAATCATTGTAACGTTTAGTAAAAAAAACTTCATTGGTCGTGACCCTCGAGATCCATGAACTTTGTCTTTAACGATCTTACGTGTACAAATAAATGATTTTACAGTAATACATGTAATTTGATTTTTGCAGACATTCCTGAATGGAAAGAATTTTATTGAATACAACCATCGCACGCCAATAGAGAGGATCTGCCATCTTTGTATAAGCGGAGACTGTAACTTCTTTGAGCCGGAAATTGTGTAGAGGGTGTCGGAATTGACGTTTTTTCTGTCAAATTAGTTACCAACGAATTCAATTTTTTTTCAGGATAAACATAGATTCATATGTGTTATAAGGGAAATAAACTTTTTGTTATAGTTTAAATTTCTTCATTACTGTAACTTTCAATACCCTTATAAAAGAATCAAGCGTATAATCATTTGAAGGCATGAAGTAGTATAGTAATACTTGTAATTTTTTTCTTTTTCTGTTCCTAAATTGGATAATTTTTCTTTGTAAATACTCGAAGATTATTTGATGTACTCATTGAAATTGTGGATATAAGTCGGAAGAGGCTTAAATACGTTATTTTAAGAGAAAAATACTCCAAACTGTTTATGCATTACTGCGACAATCGTAATTTTTTAATTTTTGAGATTTACCAACGATTTATCATTTACTGTGCATTTGTTTATTTTCAGCAACTTTAACTGTTTAGCTAGTCTTTTACGTAAGATATATTCTGTTAAATATTTTTCAAAGGTTAAAATGTGTGTTTAAATATTTTCTGTTGCTTTTTATTTCCTTAGATTAAATAAATATTAAATAATTTTGTTGTTGCATTTAATTGGAAATGTCCTTTGATAACATCTGGAGCAGTTATACTAGTAGAAAAATTGGTGAAAAAATTAATATCAGATTAATGTCGAAATACATTTATGTATGAATACATTACTTGTTCGCAGTGATCTTTAGATCTTGCGTTGTAATTCAAGTTTAGCTAATCGTGTGGTGGGGTTGTTGCATTGTCATTATTAACATGATTGGTTGATTAATTGATTGTATATTGTTTTACGTCCCACTCGAGAATTTTTCTCACTCATAGAGACGTCACTGTTTGTACTTGTAAAGGGCTTCAAAGAAAGAGGGCGTATAAGGCGTGTACAATCCCCCGCTCTGAGACAAAATGTTTCTCAATTCTCAAAATTCACGGAAAGTTATGTTTTTCTAAAATCATGTTCTCAGTAATGTCATCTTCAAAACATTCTATTATTTTATTTTACTGAACGACTTATCATTGGATAATCTAAATTTCAAAGTTGACAGTTAAGCTTATTTAGTGGAGAATGGGTTTAGTCTCCATTCTTCGTTAACGCTTAAATGATGAAAATGTAACTGTGAAATCTATTTCATTTGTCCAAAAAATGGAATCTGAACCCATTCTATATGAAAATCGAACTGTTCTGAAAAAAAATTACGCTTCAACAAACCCGTTCATTTAAATCACAGTGAAAGACCTCAATAATGCAAATACTTCGTAACGTAGTGGTTAAAGCGGTTGGTCTTGGACCAAATCTGCGCTATGGAGAGAGTTCGAATCACTCTTAAAGCTTTTTCTTTTTTGTTTTCAAATCTTTTAAAACATGAAGTGAAAAATAAATTATTGATAAATTATTTAAACGACGAAATACAAAATTTGATGTGAAAATATGATATAAACCATAAAATTTTGAAAAAATACTACTTTTAGAATTGAGAAAAATCTTTTTTTTCAGAGCGGGGGATTGTCCTCGCCTTGTACGCCTCCATTCTTTAGAATTTTACTCGGAACGCAGAGCATGATGTCCATAAAATTATAATGGGAATGTTCTAAAAATCGGGTGTACCATTTTTTTATTTCAATAAACTTGTAGTTTTATTTCGTAACAATTCAAGAATTCTCACACGAATATAAGAAATTGTGCCTAAAATGTTTTACCTTTTGCTTTGTTTTCTCCGGATATATAGATTTTTTTAAAATTTAGGTGGGCACAAAAACAAAGGGAAAAAGATTGGAAGTTATACAGTAGGTATTTTTCTCGTACATAAAAAAAAATCAAAATCCAAGCGGTACATGTATGCACATCTCTGAATTATAGTGTTTGCAGAAATTATTGTGATTTATAACGATGCATGTATCTAAATTGAGATAATATTGGATAGATTTTTAAGTGTCTAGCTTAGATCTATCAACTCTTTCCTTGTTCCGAACTCGGCCGTATCCATTTAAACAAAAAAAAAATATTTTGTTCCACATTAATCAACAATGGACAGTCGGATACTCAGTCTTCAAGAATTATGTCGACAAAATAGATTAACAATGATTGGCAGTTTTGTCATGGCTTTATTGATTAATTAATAGTCAAAATGAATCACCATTCATCAGTACAATGATTTACACAAGGTGTACACAAGGAATCAATACAATGATGTACACAAGGTATCAATGCAATGATGTACATAGGCGTAGTCACAGGGGGGGGCAGCGGGGGCACAAGCCCCCCCCCCCACACTTTCAGATCGGGGGGGGGGGGGGGCAAGAGTATGTCTGTACCCCCCCCCCCCCACTTTTTAATGAAGAACAAAATCACAGCTATTTTGAAATAATATTAAACTTAATTTATGGCATTTTTCTTTGCAACTAAGTAACATCTGGTCAAAAAACTTTATTTATTTGCTGTATCCACATTTAAAAATATTTTGTTTCACATCAGTCACTAAGTAAGTTTTGTCTGGAAAACCCGAATATATTAATGATTTAATATTTGGTTACTGATTCATTTAGAAATTCAGTTATAAAAATTTATTTTTTTACCATTTTAGGTACTATAGTGTTCTAGTTCAGAATTGCTTGAAAATCTCATCAAAATAATTAGATTCTTCATCCAAATTACAATTTGGGAACGTTATATCTTAACACAATTGAATAGTGGTTGGATTATTTGGGCACTAAGTTACAACCTAAAAAATTATACATACCAGTGTAAAACAATGTCACTTGATGTCATTAAATACGTCTTAAAATATTTGCAAAACTTAAGAATTGGGGAGCTAATAAACCTTGTAGATACTTTAACTTTGGTAGCAAAAAAACGTTCTTATATAAACACCACTTAATCTACATATAAAAAATCATTTTTTATAATTTTTATTTGTGGATAGAGTACTCCCATTAACCTTATATATGTACTGTTGACATTTGTATATATTGTGGGAAGCCCTAAGTAATTTTCCCGGTTTTGTTATTTTGTTCATGTCATATTTTTCTTTTTTTTTTTCCTTTTATACATTTTTATGACTTTTTCTGTGTTTTTTTTCTCTCATTAGCTTTGATTGTGAATCATTTTTCATTATTGATTATCATGTTCATGTATTATTTTAGTAATTTCTATCTTTTGGAGAGGGCATTTGTGTTGCCCAATCCTGATTGAATTATATTCACATAAAGTTGTTATATATGTACCTTGAATGTAATATAGTAATTAAATCTAAATCTTGGGTAAGTTTGGGAAGTATGATGTAATATTATTAACGACAACACCCTTGTGAATAAAATATTGTTTAAATTAACATTAAGTAAGTTTTGTCAAACCACCCAATTTTTAATTATTTAATTTTGCTGATTCATTTACATTCTTTTATTTTTACATATAGGTACTATAGAGAATTCTAGTCAATCAAAATCTCATCAAAATAATTAATTTCTACAAATTACATTGGCGTCGGAAACAAATTGAAAGTGGTTGGGGGCGCTAAGTTAAAAAAAATTATACATACCTGACAAGCAAAAAAAAATGTCTATTTCCCAAACACGAAAATCCTATTTCGTGGAGGGGGTAGGGGGTAGGTTCGAACTTCAGTACCAAAAAAATATTCTTCCAACCACCACCACTTTCCCCCATTTTAACCTGACTAAGACGTCTCTGTGGAAAGTGGGGGGGGGGGGGGCTTGAGTTAATGTCTATACAAAGTATATATTTGGGGAAAGTCGGGGAGCGAAGCGCCCCCCCCCCCCGGTTCCGACGCCTATGAAATAGCTGCAGCATTGGAGATTTTTTTGCCTGTAATCAAAGAAATCCTCTCATTCAGCTTAGACAGTAGGATATCACTTTAGCTAAGTTGGTGACTACACCCTCTTTTTAAAGTATAATTTATGCCATACTTTGAAACTAACCAATGCCACTATTTTTTCTCCGGTTTTTATTTTAATTACACGATCAAGAGCCTAGGGGCTTCGGCACCTTTTAAAGTGTGATAATTAACTATGACAGTGATTTCCTGGATAAAATTAAGACTTTGGAATTGGGGGTTTGAGGGTTGACAATTTATACATAGAATAGTACAGAAAACTTTTGTAAGTTGGTGATCACTCTGATGATTTATGCATAACGGGCTTCGCGCCCGTTATCGAAATGTCATGTTTCTAACTATTGTTGATGCCCTGGCATACTATACTAACTAGACAGTGATTCCTTAAATATTTTTATATATTTGTATGGTTTTATATATTGTCTTTGACCATAACGCTAAGATCCCGTAGTGCAAAAAAGGTTCAATTTACGGCCAATTTTTTTGCGCTCTTTTGGGGGAAATTTTTCTCCACTTTTATGGAAGGGAATTACCGCCAAAAGTTAGTATCTTGCTTTTATTCTTATTCTGCCTACTTTTTTATGCTTTGTTATTATTGTAATTATATGTCACTTTATTCTTTTCACATTCGTCTTTATTACATTTCACTTTGACTTTTATCCTTCTTCATTTCGTCCTTACTTCTTTGTTGCTTTATTCTTGTAAATTCCTTCTAATTTGTTTGAATTAAACAGTTTCTTAAATAAATTATTCAATCCTCAAACAATGAAGCATATTCAATGAAGACGAATGGAAGTTGTCAAACCGTCAAAATTTAGTGCGGCATTATAACGCTAGGTGGTGTGGTGTTCGCTACGAGTGTTGGTAAAACTAGGTAACCAAACCCGGGTCGGGATAGAATTTGAGATTCTTCAATGCCCAGTATTTTATTATCAATCGAACTTCTAAAGGGCCCATCCAATAATCAATCCAATAAATGGAAACTCCATATTTATTTTATCTGGGCACACATGAATAGCGGCCTTTTTTTTCAGACATAACTTTATACTATACTGAATATGTTCATTGAAAAGCCGACCCACTTTTTGTAAGAGTAAGGGTCAATTAAGTTAATGTAGTACGTATAGTAGGAAAAAAAATTTAATTTGATTCTATAGAGGAAGTTGAATCTAACCCAAAACTCACCCCGCCTTGAAATAGGATATCATTGGCATCGGAAGCAAATTGAAAGTGTGTGTGTGTGGGGGGGATATTAAATATTCAATTTCGTGGGGAAGGGGGGTAGATTCGAACTCCAGTTCCAAATTTTTTTTTTTTCATACACCACCACTTTCCCCATTTTAAACCTATACTGCATCGTGTCCATGGCAAGTGGGGAGGAGGGGGGTCTAAACCTATGCAGGAACCCTGTCTAAGTCTATTCTAAAAAAAATGGGGGCTGCCCCCCCCCCCTCCACGGTTCCACCCTAGTATGTTTTCAATTTTGGACAATTTCCAGGTTTTTTTTGCGCTTGTCAATTTTTTCAGCCCGGTACTTTTTTTTTCTCTTGTTGCCTCCTTCCCACTTTCAAAAACGTACAATGCTACGTCTCTGTTCTCTCGCCTGAAAAATATAACTCTATTAAAGTTAATTATTTGTTGGATAATTGAATTCCAGTTTAATTGGTATAAAAATGTTCAATATTTTGATACTAGTTAACCCTCATAAATTTGGTTGTTTTTCAGAACCTTCCACTGAACTGAACTTCATTTCACGACAGATAGTAATTGTCATGTGCGTGATTCTATGGGTAGGCAGGCGCGGATAAAAATTTTTTTCCAGGGGGGGGGGGGGGGGGTTTCCCCCCCAGTCCAAAAAAAAATTCCAATCCCAGAAATTTCTTGACGAGCATAAAAAAACCTAAACTCTCCCAAACGTCAAAATCCTATTTGTAGGGAGCTTTAACTTTTTTCCCTCTTTAGTATTTTTTTAAACCTTTTTAATTCCAGGGGTTCCTAACCCCCCAGCCCCCTCTAGATCCGCGCATGGTAGGCGAAGTAAGAACTAGGCTTCATGCATCCAGACATACTAGAAACTCCCTGGTCTTATTTTCAGCGTTTATTTTTATCAAAATAGCACTTAATTTTCAATAAAAAAAAAATATCTTTAGTACGCATCGTATTTGTTATCAGCCAGGAGAGCAAAAAAAAAAAAAAACCCTTTGAACTCGAAAATTCTGTTTGGTGGTGGTGGGGGGGGGGGGTCGTCAACTTTTTTTCAGTACTAAATTTCACTCATGCCAATAAGTACATGACTTTTAATATATAAATTGACTATTAGTACTGCCACAAAAAGGGTAAGGGATAGGGGCAACAAGCCTTTCGCTGATGTTTTCCAGTAGTAAAAAGTTATGTTTAGGAAAATGTTTCGTGGCCACCCCATAGGAGGTCGTCCAACCGGAAGTCAGCAGGCACGTAGCATTGATTTTGAAAGGGGGGGGGGGGGGGAACCAGAGAAATTTTTTTTTACTTGACTGAAGAAAGTTGACAAGCAAAAAAAAAAAAAAAAAATTTTAAAGTTTTCCAAACTCCAAAATCCTATTTCGTGGGGGAGGGGGGGGGGGGGGGAACCATCCTTTCAATTCACATTTCCTATACTAATAGTATTCTTGGTGAAAAAAGTGGGGGGGGGGGGGGAGCCCCCCCCCCGGATGCTCGACCCTGGTCAGTATATATTGAGACTTGTGGTTTGATTGTACATTGTATAATGTCCCTTGCGAGAATTTTTAACTCAAAAGGAGAAGCCACATCTTGCCGGTGGAGAGCTGCAAATTTGTCCTACATCCTTGGCACTTATAGCCATTGGCATGAGGGATCTTTTTTTTGTGCACTTCGTGACTTTGAGCAGACGCCTAACCACAGTGCAACCCGGGGACTTAACCCGGGGGAGGGGGGGGGGGGAAAAATCATTTTCCATATGTTCTCGTGAAGATTATCTATGTTTAACTATTGGTTAAAATGATTTAATTATAAAGCACTTTTAAAATGACATTATTTAAATATTTATTCATACATGTATCATGTGTATAGGACGGATAACTTTTCTTCAAAAACTGAAAACGTTCGTATATACATATATAAACATTGTTTTACGATTAAAAAAAACTATTCGCGGGAAGGGTTGCTATGAAGGGGTTGGGGGGTATTGCTATATATAGCGAGATTTCCCACGAAAGACTAGCTATACCCCGGGGGAAGTCCCACTGTATAGTCTTTCGAAGGAAGCATCACTATGTTGTCAGTCTTCCAGGGGAAATCTTACCATCCAGCGAGACTTCCGAGGGAATGTCATGTATGGGTATATACCTGAACTAACATTTGAAAATTCGATTGATAAAGTATTAAGGCAGAAAATTGAAAAAAAAACTCGAATAACCCCCGGGCCCCGGTTTCTTTCCTAGTTTTTCCTACACTCTTAGCAACACCCCTGCCACCTAGCGTTATAATGCGGCACTAAATTAGGACAACTCGTATTCGTCTTCATTGAATATGCTTCATTGTTTTCGTGATTGAGTTAACGTTCGTAATGAAGATCATCATCTAAGATACTGTATCAATTTAAAATAAAATAAAATGACTTACTAGATAAGAATAAAGAAACATAGAGAAGTTAGGACGAAATGAAGAAGGATAAAGTCAAAGTAAAATGTAATAAAGACAATATGAGAAACAATGAAGTGACATATAATTACAACAATAACAAAGCATAAAGAAGTAGGCAGAATAAGAATAAAAGCAAGATACATAGACTTTTGGCGGTAATTCCCTTCCATACACTTTAAGCTTTTGTCAATCAACTACCTTTCGCCCCCTAATTCTAGACACATTCTGTAGCCAATATGTATGGTTTATTCACCTCTCAACCATTTACAGTTGTCTCTACAGGCAATAAACTCGCTGGATATGAATTTTTAGTAATCTAACAAATAATTTTAATCAAGCGAGTTTATCACTTGTAAAGACGACTGTAAAGGTGTGGGAAACGGATAAAATATACAAATTAATTAAATAATGTGTCTAGAATTAGGGGTTGAAAGATAGTTGATTGAACGATGCTAGAAAGTGGAGAAATTCTCCCCAAAAGAGCGCAAAAAAGACAAATAGGTCAAAGACAAATATATATATATAACCATAACGCTACAGATCTGCAACTAATCACCGCCCATCAGAATATCTAGTGATACCCAAAAATAATTCTTCAATAACTGTACAGTAACTTGCAAGGCAAATAGGGTGTGTTTGTGTGTGTGTTGATAGGAAAGGGGTGGGGGTTGACTTAATTAATTGGGTATATGGCCATTCTATACTAACAGAGGTCGCGTCATCAAGCTAACACTAACGATCCTCATGTGACCTGGTGTACACATTTGGGTATACAGTCTAGTCGAACCGTCAAACGGGGGTAAACGGATGTTGGGATATCCGTACCTTCAAACGGGGGTATGGCGCATGCGCAAAATTCAAAAAGTGCCGTTTTCACCGAAATACGTGTGGTCTACAAAATATGCTGGTGCAAAGTGCTGGATTATTTCGTAGCTCTGTATGTACTCAAATTTGATAGATTAAAGATGTTTAAAGAGATTGTATTGTGAAAAAGTATATGTTTATTGTAAAAATCGAGACTTTTTCTCTCCAAAGTTAGCGTATTCTGTGCCTTGACCTCCATGCTAGATACAACTTTTTTATTCATAATTTAATAAAACGGATGAATAAACAAACACTTGCTTGTTTAAAGTTGAACTACATATAATTCCCTTCCCCGGTATTAAAAATCTTGTGTAATTAGCATGTTATTTATTATTTTTCGACACTTTCTTTGTGCATGTTCGAATTTCCTCTGTCCTGTAAACAAACTTTTGTGCCTCAGAAATGACGTAAATAAAGACGAAAATATTTTTATTATGTTTTTTAAATTGAAAACAGATGTGTAGGCAATTCATTTTTGTATGTTTATGATTTTTAAAAAAAATATTTATTTTTTAAATAAGAAGAGTTATCGTTCTTCCGCTTTCGAGCGTTGCATTTAGGGAAGGAAAACCCTTGTTTGAGGGTATACCCTCGTTTGAGGGTTCGACTAGACTGCTATATGGCAGCTTTCGAGGAGTTTCTGCTTAAAGTTGGCACATTTTGAAGAAAAAAAATCATCAAAAACGCTTTACACTAATTTGAATAATATTATTTGTTGTTGATCTGTATTAATTAGAAAATAGATATTAAAAGTTCCAATTATGGGCCAAAAAAAAACATACTACCTCCCCCCCCTTTATCAAACCTAATTTACATCATTAATTGTGTTCCCCAAACGGAGTTTGGGAACATATTGTTTTTACTCTGTTTCTTATTAGGGTCTTCCGCTTCCTTCGGAAGACCCTACTGTTATTCTACTGTTTCTTATTATTATTTTATTTTTTTTTTCCCGCTCGATTTTTGACAGGCGATATCTCAAAGACCTTTGGACTGATTTTTATGAAACTTTCAGGTTAGATACCTTGTAATTAAACCTATTTACACCTGTTTTCAATTTTTTGATGCATGCCTGTAATTGTGAGTTATTGCCCTTTAATTGATAATTTTGATGTCTCGTTTCCACTAAAAATCTCAAGAACGACGTAAGATATTTACACGAAAGTTGGAGAACTTGTAGCCAATACATTGTAGATGTGCAGAACGATAAAATTATAAGCTGATTTCCTAAAGTTTGGAAGCTATAAAACGGCAAATTTTAGTAATTTTTTTTCTTGAATTTTTGCTATTTTTTGTGTAATAACTTTTGAACCGAGAATAATTTGGTAAGAAATATATAACAAAAGTTGTGTGTAATTACGAGAGCTTTCATATTAGATTAATGAAAAGGGGCTGGCCCCTATAATTAGGGGTTAATTCCCCATTTTCAAAAGTGAGTTATCTCCCCTCAAAATCGGAACTCTTCTACACTAGCACAACTTCCGCGGACTACACGTTACGATAATCCAACAAAATAGTGATCAACTTACACGCTGCATTAAAAATTTTAAAAGAAGGAAACGGTTTGCAATTTTTTTTTTTAGATAATAAGCGATTTTGTAAAAAGGGTCTGTTGCCCCCCCTTTCTAGAAAGCTATACGAATTAGCCAGGCACGTATCATCGTCTTTAAAAGTGGGGGGGGGGGAGCCAAAGAAATATGTTTTTTCTTACCTGGAAAAGTTGACAAGCAAAGAAAAACCTTGCCCAAAGTCGAAAAGCTACTTATTTCAGTTCCAGTTCCTTGGCATACAATACTATATTTCCCTTATATAACTTTACCGTTGTATAAACTGTGTGTGTGTTGGGGGGGGGGGGGGGGGTGGCAGCTTTCAATGAACATTTTCAATAGAAAAAGTAAAACATGAATAAAACTTGAGAAAAGAATGTTTTCCGTTAATTAAAAAGAAATACGCTAGGAAATTATTGTATCAATTTCGTGTTTCTGCTGTCAATTCTCTGATCTAAAACAAAACGTGTATTTTCCTCGGGAATATGCATGTACATATGCTAAGATCCTGCACTAAAACTTTGATTAAATGCAGCTCAGACTTTATACAACATATGTAACACGAATTCAGGTCGATGCTATTTTAATTAGTCTTTCTTCGTTACATGAGCACATGAGATTAAATTATTCATTTAGAATTCCATTCAAAGTTTTTAATACTATGCATGCAGTGAATCAATTATTTTACAAATAAAAAATTCTGGAAACACGGTTAATTTAAATGAAATAGGCCTTTAATTGTCACCAAATGTGTTCTTGTAAGTAAAAGTTCTATTTTATGACATACAATCGAGCAAAAACGCAGTTTCTTGGTATCGGTCGCGGAAGACGAACTACTGCTGTATATGCAACAATTTCAGGGGTAAAACTGTAGATGGACATGTCATCAGTCTCCAAAAAATTCCTAGATATGCAGAGAAGAAAATATGGCTGCAGCATGCTAGATTAATTCGTAAAAACTAAAAATTCTTACATTTGTTCTGACATTTTTTTTAAAAAGTGATGATCCGTTTGCTGA